>NW_028238176.1:0-146369 GCF_015680905.1 Coptis chinensis
TTAACTTCAGCTTTGGTGAATCGGTGGTGTGCCCGGAATTGTAATTTTATCAAATGGCTGGAATTTGTTATTTTATTAGTTTGACCAAAACAGTTTTGCTCCAATTTTGATTGAAATGAGGAGATGTACCCGAAAATAAACCGGGAGGAAGAAGAGCAAAACAAGCTCCAAGTAAGTCGAACAAGCTGAGACAAATCTCAAGAGGGATCTCGAAAGCATGGGCAGGAGTCTTTGCAACTTTGTCAAGAAACTTCGGTTGCTCTACGGGCAACTTCTTCCAAGAATTGTGGTGAATCAAATGACATCCCTTTGATCTAACTATTTTTCGAGGGGCTTTCAACATTCTATTATGGCATGGCTATGCTAATACCCAATGATGCCTATTAACTAATGCCCAAAGGTTCGTGATACAATAGACTCAAACTCTGTTTGAACTTTTTTGTGGTTTTGTCTCTATATTATTTTCTTAATTGAATCCCAAATTTAATTAGGAGTTTCCCTCACCATCTCCAAGGAACTCCTCGAAGCATATTGGATTCGCTTAGAATGAATGGGCGAAAGATGAGTATTTCTTCACATTAAAAATCAAATCACCTTGCTGTTCAAGGTATGTTCTTCTCTATTTCAAAATTCCAATACCCTTTAGCAGCATGTGTGTGTTCTGGATTAAAAGTGATATGACTAAAATATTGCATTTATAATAGGTTTATTGTTTTGGATTAGTTATTTATTCTTTTTATTGCTTTTCTCATATTGTACTATAGCTTTATATGAATCAAATCTATTTTAATGTAGAAGAATTGGATCTCTTTCAATTCGAAATGATGCATACATTTGATTGTTATTCATCGGTTTTCTCCACTCTCTTAGATTGCTTTTCGCTTTTTTTTATAGCACATGTTAAAAGACTGTAATGAAGCTGGATTTCTCCAGTGTGGAGGTCAATACTAGAATAGTAGAATGACATAAGCAAGGTTATTTTTAGTTATTTTATAGGATGCACCATTTCCTAAAAATGTTTAGCTCCAAAGGTTTTCAAGTCCTTATCACTTTTTTTTTATAATTATATGATATTGAATAAACCTATCATAAACCTTGGTGTGAGACATTATTTCAAAACCCAACAAAAATTCTTTTTTGGCTTCTGATGGATTGCCCCAAAGCTAAATCAACCTAGATCATCTTTGAGCAAAATTTTCAAAAATTGGGGTTTTGATTTCCATTCTTCTATTTCTTAGGGTTTTAATTTTGACTTTAATTTTGTTTTATTTATATTTTCTTACTTTGTTATTTTGGGTTTTAGTGTTATGATTGTCTTCTATGCATTGTAGTACCAAAGTCTTCTTTAATTTATTATCTTATCATCTATCATCATCACTCTACCGATAATCATGATAGTGGGTGATCATTGTTTATTCTATTTATTTTGCAAATACAAGCTAAGTGATTGTCCTTCAAATTAAATCCAACCATTTTCAAAATACAATACATGATACATGATGACTACCTCATACCGAGTTTGGAACAACCGAGGCATCAACATAGCACAACAGTACAATAGCTTTATTTTTTATTTGGTTTAGGTAGGAGTTGTGAGAATACATCTTAATGCATCACTATGTTTGGTTCAATTTTTATGCAGGATCAACTGCTATAGTGTAAGTTTTGTGAGATCATTGAAGCCCCCCGCTTCATTAAATTTAAGAATATTAATATTCTTATTCCTTGATACTGATGTATATTGGTGTTTGGTACTAATTAAGAACGCCTTTGTATTTCATGATCGTTGTCAAAAGTACCCAACTTCGTGGATGGTTTAGAAGGAGTTGGCCCGCTCTATGATTTTTATCATCACTTACAGCTTAGAATGTTAATTGTTATCCTTTGTTCTCCTCAAGGACCTTGCTTAAGGGCATTTATATCATTGAGAATCAATAGAAATTTTTTAACTTGCATTGATGTTGGTTCTCGACTCTTAACCTTGGGCACTCTATTTATATCAACGTTGCAATTGGATATGGTCGTCACAAGATATAAGAAACATAACTAGTGATATGGTCGCCACTAGATATAACCCCCACCCACACCCCACCCCAAATCCTTCATTAAACCCCAAACTCTCTCACAAAAAGCGGCAACATCTCTCAAATCTCTCAAGAAGAAGAAGGGACCTGAAAATTTGTTTTCGGTTTAACATAATAAAGGGAGAAAACCTAAAAAAAAAAACCCAACGAGAACCCAAAATCAATCAACAAAAAGGGAGGGAAACTAGAGATATGAGGAAATTGAAAGAGATATTATATTGGTGAAATCATTATCCCTTCTTGATTCTATTAAATCGTCTTGAGGTTAGTTTTTCTTTGAATCACATTTCCTCCTTTATGTTAAAATTCACAAGATATATAAGTTGTAAATCGAGACTTTTTTAATATTAATATTCTTGTGTCTTTGCTAATTTCAGGAAAAAAGCGATGTTGAGGATTATTTTAGTTATAGAAAGTTCAAGTGTTGGAATCTGATTGAGTTTGTTTTTGGAATTTGCTTGAATATGTACTCTTTGTCATTGAGCATGATATCACTTCAATACTTGTTGGAAATATTTTGTTTAGAAATTTGAATTCTCTGTATTCTACCTTTTTCATGTTGTTGTTAAATTTTTTTGACAAATTCTGATCCAATTTGGAAATGAGGATATGGATGATAAAAAAAATATGCCTTCATGAGTATCTATTTGACTTTAGATTCATCAAGGACTAATAGAATTTAGTAAGTTGAAGTTTCAGTTGGGATTTTTAAGGACTTTGTTACTACATCAATCCATCCCCAAAGTTCCAAAATATATCGTTGACCTTGCCATTAGAAGTCTAACTTGGGTATTGCTGGAAGTGGAACTTCGGGTTATGTTTATGCCTGAAATGACATTGGAAAGGTTCTTAGTAAAATTTTCAAATTAGTTTTTGAAGAATTTAAGTATATGTACATATTGAATGTCATTGGTGACGTTATTGATATTTAATAATTTACTATTATGATTCTCCATGAAACATTTCTTTCTCTTCCTTCTTGCAGGTCAATATCACAACGACAATTTAGTCAAGACCTTATGGGAGATCGGACATGCACTTCAGGTTTGGGAGCATAGAATTCCATAGGTAACACTAATATATTGGTGTTGATGTCGGGTTTTTTATGTGTAGATGTGGCAATTATCCTTAGTGTTACTTGATAATATTTACATAACCTAATTTCTAAGAAATTGCTGACAATTTTTGTCTTTTATTAAGTGATGTAAGGCACCTTGACATAATTTTAATTTCCAAAGTAAAAATTAAAACAAGTTGAAGTTAGATCGAAGGGATACACATGTCGGCGCTAGGAATAAGTTAGTGACTTATTAGTAGTCATGTGTAGTAATCAATTTTGCTTTAGTTTTACCTTAAGAAAAGTGTTAATTAATCGAGGAGGTGATGGCTCTTTGTAGGATTTTGTTTTGTCAAATTTCTTTGGACCAAACTACTTGAAAGGTACTTTGTTTTCACCGTTTCTTTTCCTTTTTGCAACAAATTAATGGTAAATCAACAGTTGCTATAACTTTCATATTGGATAGTTATTGTAAGATATTAGGCTGAAAGCCTGAAACCCTTGCCTACTTCTTGTATTCATGGCTGCAACTACTTTTTAACAATAATAATATAGTCCACTCTACTCTAGCATTCATAGCAGTGGGTTATGGTGCTGACCGGTCGGAAGACACGCACATAAGTGACAATTGATAAGCAAAAAATATGGATGCCAAGCTCCATAATGAATTGGTTGTAGGTCTGACATGTATAGTAGGATCTCAAAAAACACAATCCTTGCACGTTTTTTAGCTTAGATCTCAATTAACTGATTTTTCCCCGAGCAAGAAAAATGGTACCGCCAATTTGTGGGAGAATGATTATATTGTCTTGTCCTTTTTATTTAGACTGTTTTTAGTGGACTATTATGGTAGAAAGTATTTTAAAAATTGGATAATGTATTGGTTTTTTAGTCTTGGTACTAAGTCTTAACAAATTCTTTACGTGCTCGAAGAATTGATGCCTTTAATTTGTCTTGGAAGCGGTTCTGATGGATTTGCTTTTAGTCTATGTTGATATGACATTGCCGCATTAATCCTATCAAATAGGTGTAAATTAACATGATTGAGTATGTAGTATTGTTACACTTCTCTATAACTAACAATTTATAAAGCCTCTCTCTCTCTCTCCTTATATATGTTATGCGAGTTATCTTTGAAAGAGTAATATATGTATTATGTGTAGGATATACTATTTAGATAAAAAAATATTATCTTCCCACCAAAGAAGGCAATGCAAACTATAATTGTCGTGGTACAATAACAAGATAGTTAATGTACCAAAAAGCTTCAATGTAGACTATTAGACAATGACTTTTACAAAATCAAGCGTTTACTCATATTTTTTATTGTAGGGTCGCCAAAAATATTGTTGAGCCAACCAACTCTGTAACATTGTGGGCGGTTTGACATGGCCTTATGAAAGGATAGCATATGGGACACAAGAAAACTGAACTCAAGCCATTGTGAGTATTATTATAGAGTTGACATGCCGCATTCACGGAATTACATAAGGCTTCGAGTCTTAGCTTTGCATTGGGCGTTGATGAGGCTTGAAAGGTTGGATACAAATGATTAGTCTAGAGTAGGCAATGCTTAAAAGGAATGTCTAGAATGGATTTGAAAAGTTAACTGTCCCACATTCTTTATGGAATACCCTAAAATGATTTGAGACTTTAATAACTTGGTTGAAAACTTTGTTAGGTTAACTCCATTTTTCAGAAATTTAGCTTTTAGAGTTTGTCTATTTTTTGTTCATCTTTCAGTAAGGGTGTTAGAATTTGTATCTTATACCACATGGTACATCAACTTACTGGACATCCATCACCATTTCATTTATTGTTTTTTAAGCCTCTATACCAAACTTATATTTTCTTCTTCTTCCTCTCTTCCAATGAAAATTTCTGACTTTATAGAGTACTATCTATTTTTAATCTCTGATTGAATTGATTAGAGAATACTAAATTTATTTCATGTCAAAAAGCCAACCAATGGAGATATCAATCAAGTACTTCCACAACATTTCTAAACAATTTAAGTTAGTTTGAGTTTTAATTTGTTGTGCGATGAGTTGGTTTGTTTGTTTGATTTACCCTAGCGCTGCGATTGTCTTCTCTGACTCATGGAAAGCATAGAGTAGCAAGATATATAAAATGGGTCGAAAAGAAAGGTTGTTGGACTGATGATGATGAAGCAATGTGAGAAAGGAGGTATGGTAGTACAATTCATCTTCCATCAGATTTAAGTCTACTTTCCTTTGTCTCCCAACCAAATAACTTTACTACTTTTTTTGGTGCAACGAAAGTGGAACCTTACTATTTCATTTTGAATACAAGAAGTTAGAAGAGCCATAATAAAAAAAACCATATTTATGGAAGTAGCCATAGACCATATTAATTTGTCTATGGCTAATTAATATAGATCTACTATATTATAGCACAATGTTGTTGGCATTACTAGAATGGAAGTCTATGGCTTGAACAAGTCTAATGCATTAGATTTTTAGCTGCACATGTATTTCAAATGCCAATGCCTTACATGACTAGAATCCATGTTGGTTGAAATTCCAAATACTTTCGATCTATGTGTGTAGATATTGTTATGCTATTGTTCTTCAACCTGTTTTGTGGGAACAAATGGTAAAATATTAATGGCATGATTGATTCACTTCTCTTTGGGTTATAAGTGGGCAGTTAAATCACAAACTCACTGATTTTGCCTCATTTTTCTATTTGTTTTGCTTTTTGTTAAATTGATTGTTTATTGTTTGGTGTTTTGCTTGAAGAGCAGTAGTAGTGGAGTTTCCGTTTACAATGATGGCCATTTGTTACTCACTTATATATACATGTAGGACTTGAATTTTGAAAAAAAATTCATGGTTGGCTCATTAATATCTAGCTGCAAACGGCAAGTTGCTTCAAAATAATGGGAGAAGACATGTTTTTATTTTGCTACACATCAATTTTCAGCAGGAATTACCTTTGTTGTTGAAGTTATGCTCTTTCTACATTTTGCTTTATGTTTGTGCTTATGTTGTTACTTCTCACCGCTTTGCACATATAGTCTGAGAGCTATAAATTGATATGTGCATGTAAACTAAAGTGTTATTATATACATCAACTTTCAGGTGGGCTTCAATAGCATCTCAGTTAATTGGAAGAATCAATAATATAATGGCAATGAACACGACGCCATGGAGTATTAGAGCTGCAAGTCATATTGATACAAGGATGGTGTAGTGGCTGGATCTGACTCCTCAAGCTCCAATGGTTGTCTCATCTGCATTTACATACTTCAACACGTCATATGGCACATTGAGAGATTGCTTATAATTCTTATGTGCTTTAATATGAGTTGGTAGTTGCTATGAGCAAACGGGTGTTTTAACCTACTGCACGACTTACCAATTGTCAAGCTATCTTCGGTTTGGGTTTAGAATTTTTAGCCTGATCGAGGTGAGTGGTAATTGTATTGTGCTGCTAGCTAGGTTTCGAAATTTTTGTATGATTACATAACGATTTTGGTTGTTTATGACAGTTCACTATTCCAAGAGTTAATGGATCTTGATGGTATTCAAGTTTTGTTGCTCAAAGAAGCGGGTAAAAGTGTAATGGATGTGAAATATTTGATCATTCATCATTGGCAATCAAAACTTGCATTTAGCAAGGAAGGGATGACACTTTCTCATCATAGGGTTCTTCATATTGCCAAGATGATTAGAAGCATGTTGTCTAGGGGTGAGTGCTAAAGGTTTATCGGTGTATGCTAAGAAGTTCGTAAAGGTTATTTTATCTTTTATGTTGTTGTCTGATATATACTCAGTCCCATTTTTTTTTTTAATTATTATTATAATTTTTCTGTAGGACCCTTTTACACTATTTTCCCTACCTACCTCAGAAGCAGGGCTATTTAAACTCAAATTAAGTAATTTACTTTGCCAGTGATGCTTTGAAATCCAAGAAGCTAATGGCTGTAGAGAATTGGCTAGATTTCACATGCAACCGGTTGAGCTGTCCATATTTTTCAGAACTTACATCCAAGCACCATCGAGATATTACTGTTATATATTACTACCAACATGGACTGTGTTATGGCTAACAATGCGTGTTGCCTTCAGTTGAAGCTAAATCAATGATTGTAAATTGACAGCTAGCTAGGATTTCAAACTTTTAATGGATTGTGGCGGTGTAGCGCCTATTTAAGTCACTATTTGTAGGTTGCGGTTGCTTAATTTAATTGCAGTGCGGTGATTGTTGAGATTAGTTACTCACTGTGTGATTTTGTGTTGCAAGTTGTGACCATCAGAAAAATTATTTTATATTAAGAGTTTATTATACTTATCTTTATCTCTTTTGGTGTTACGAAAATGCATGTCCTTCAATATACAATTAGACTTAGCTTGCTTAATAAAATAAAATAAATTCTTTAGGTGCTTGAAGATGGTGTGCTGGATCTAGAGACAACATTGGTTTCTTTCTTCCCATCCCCCATGCATTATGCAGGTTTGACTGAGGTGCAGTGGCATACAGAGGCTAGGATCAATGCTGGGGCAAACTTTTACATAGCTGGTCGAGACAAAGCCTGGTATGAGCCACCACGGTGGAGAAGAGATCTCAATGATAATTGATCATGGGAAGAAGGTACTTAGTATGGCTCCCAAGGTTTGAATGGCTAAACATTCTCTCATTCAAGGTGTGATCAATTTCATGTTAAGGTATCTATAATGGATATAGTTGGTTTAATTTACAAATATTAATGATTTTTTTCACAATTCAACTCGCCTAAAGGTAGCTTCCTATGACAAGACTAAGAGCAAAATGGCTTTCTTTGATCTATCAAGGCCTCAAGATTTTGTACTCATATAAGGGAATAAGGTAACTTCTATCTGCCAAATTTTTGTATGTAATGAGAACTCCGTAATGAGATATCATCATAACCCTTTAAGTGAAATGAATTATTTCATTATTTTTACAATGAGTGTAAGAAGAAGTAAGAACCCCTTGTGCTGAAATGTTCAATTTTCATGCAATTATATATTAGTTAAACATGATCAACTACGATGACACTTCTTTCGAATTCATTGTCGATTGATAAAAGTTCACAAACGAAACTGCAGTACGTGCAAAACATGGTGCAAGAACTGGAGCATGTTGCTCGATAAAAGTGGATCTCGACTCTCAATGTACATCAAGAGCCATGTCCTTAGTGAAATTTGTGAGTCTGCGACCAACATGTTTGCCTTTAGGGTGCGTTTGGAAACGAGAAATAGAATTCTCGTGAGAGTTAGAATTCTAATGGAATCCGATTCTTATGATTATGCGAGAATTATGGCTGTTTGGCAAACTGTGAGAATTCTTGGTAATTCTCAGTGTCAATTTCCTACATATTGTTTGGCTGCTAAGAATTCTCACATCAATTTTCTATACCATTTTTGTTAATTTTTTTTGCTCAAGTTTTTCAGAAAACCAAAATAATAGTCATTCCAAAACACAATAAATGTGAATCAAATTTCATACTTTACAACGTGGGACTTGGAGGTGGCGGTGCAACACGAATTTTAATGGTGTGAAATTGTAAGAGTGTATTGGACTATTGGCCCTTTCACTTGGTGCACTGTGAAGTGAAAATATTTGGATTTGAGTACTAGTGTGTTGAAGATCAGTCATCATCAAAAAAGTGAATTTTTTTTTGTTACTAAATTTGTTAAATTAATAATGGACTATTGTACATTGAACTTGTGAAATACAAAATTGGGACTGAACTGCATGATGTAAACTATCCATTTAGTATAGAAGCCATTACAAAATTTTGACGTGTATATATATTGTATTTGAGGATCCACTAGACCACTCAAAAGACAATCATTCTTCGGGATCCGACACATCACTTCAACATGCCTATATATAAGTTGAGGCCTTGGCGGTTAGTTAAAAGAACTATCTTTGCTTTGACAATAGGAATTGCTCTCAAAGAGATTGGAGAGCATCTAGTAATTGTTTTTCTTTCGGGCATGCTTGGAATTGCTCCCTTAACTTGAACACAAAGAGGTCTTTTGCGGCAGCCGCAATAACAGCATTGATAATTTTGTGAAAACACGAATAAGATCAAGACAAAAGAATGAAACGAGCACAGAAAAGCAAGCGGTAATAATACCAACAAATCTCATGCATTCCTCTTTGGACTTGCCCTCTACTAGTGCAACAACAAAAGCGGCGATAAAAAGTATCACCAGACACCGGTTGTATCAATAACTTGGCGGCAAAGAATGATGGGTTGTCCGATTGCTTCCTCTCCGCCTTCTATGAATAAAGGCCGGTCCTTTCTCACCGAAGTTTCACCAGTTACGCTTGACACCCTAAGAATAAAGATGTTCAAATGAGAAGTAGTTAGAATAAAACAATTTATTGATCCGAAGTGTGGATCACCGGAGAATGTAGAGAGTGTACAAAAGTTTAGATGTTCATATAGAAAACTCCACCATTTCATGGCACTTTAACACGGCTTGACTTATTTCACTTTGAAGCTTCGTGTTGGCATTCGGTCAAATGTTCGATTCCCAGTTTCATTTTGGGCTAAGTATATCAACAAAACGAAAGTAATTGTCTTGGGATTTAAGCCTCCATTCCCGGCATCCATAATTACTTGAACACACGCATCCCGCGGCCGGCCTGCAGGCACACGATTAAGTACTAAATCAGAAATCTGTGCACTTATGGCGACTTGCACTTTCGGTTCATGAAGATAAACGGAAGAACCGCTTCTTTTTAATAGAAGTATAACCTTCTTCACAAAACACGCAAACACCAACCGAGCATTTACCATTATATATATTCATTCTTAAAATGAGTTCCTTCATTGTTTTATTTAAGATTACGCATTGGTCGAAAAACGAAAATAATAGAAAGTGAAAAATGCAGCACCAAGTGCGTGGAGAGTCTAGTTGGCCAGTCAAGAACTTTTCTTTTCGCACTTCACCTGTAAATAAAACGTGGTGACAATGCAGAAAGTAGAAATTAATAATCAAGTTATGTCAAAGATTCTACGACGACCTTTGATTACTTTAGTTCTTAGGCAAATCGATGTCTAGCTTTTCAGAATTTAGATTGAAAGGTACCATAGAGGCGATCTTGAAGAGATCCATTCGACATGAAGGGGTAGACAAGTATCTGTTGATCACTTTCGAACGATTATCCAATAAGCGGAACCAAATTCTCATGCCACATAGCCGATGTAAGGTTTAGGCTGTAATACAAATAAACAAACATGTCATATTCTTGAAGATAATAATGCAATAGACCCACTTGCTTGAATTCAACCATATGCACTTATGTAGCAGACGAATTAGAACTGTTGGACCTGAATTCATGCAATTTTTCCTATATTCACTAAAAACTTGGTAAGAATACAAGAGATATGTTCTTCTGGTTCTGATAAAAAAATAAATGTTCTTCCAGTCAAGTAGTGATAAACTTAACCATAATAAGATCAAAGATAAACTATCAGCTGTGGATATGTTTATGATATGATGACAAGATGTCAAAACATGGCTAGCAATCATAGAATTTTTGAATCTACATAAGGGAACTAATTGGAAAGACATACCACAGTCATCAGTTATAACCAAATCAGAAGCCAAAAACCAAAGAAGTAAAAAAACCTCTAGGTTTAACTTTTGCATGGCATCAAAGCTTAGTCGGAGGATTTATAGCAAAAATACAAGATAAGAATAAACATCTTTCTCGTAATTTGGCAAAGTGGTGAAATAACTCAACACCATTTGAAATGGGCTGAAATTGGTGTCCCACAGACATGGGTAAATTACATTACTGTGTTTACATTCAGTTTCTTCCAAAGAACATTTCAATCAAATTTTTGGTGTGACATCGAGTACCGCCGAACGTGGTAGTCCTATTCTGACGAAAATTCTAATTCACGCCGTTATTTTTACCAAACGCACCATGAGAATGTAATACCCACGAAAATCGGTTAATGTGAGAATTCCCTGTGGTTGCGGTAATAAGCAAAAGCCACGTTACATTTAATTTGACTAACTAATTCTTCTTCATCACAAAAATAAAAAAAACAGTAATAAACCCAAAAAACAATACTCATTCACAGATTTCATTAATAAATTTTGCAATAATACATTGATCGAGTAACATAGTTTTGAACTTTATGGCGTGCTCCTAATTACCTTTCTATTATAGAAAAAAAGAACAAAAATATTTTTGTTGCTTAAAATTTTCGTTGGGAGATCAGTTGAACTTTCTATCGGAGTACGTAAGTAATAAAATCTTTAACTAATTGATATTAAAATTAAGTGTAGATATCTAAAGCACACAACTTCCTTTACTTTTAAGGTCCCGTTTTATTAATTATGTTTACATAAGAATTAACTCTTTAGGTTTCGTTTGTTGTTGTTAATTTTTTTTTTGTTTTTTGTTTTTTGTTTTTTGTTTTTGTTTTTGTTTCTGTTTTGAAAAGATTATGGGATTGAGGCAGACCCTACCTATTAATTAAACTTCAAAGAGTTACATACCTTAACAATACTTGGCTCTAAGCCTTACAATCATGAGAAACTCATGAACATAGCCCACTTGGGTGCACACACAAAGAATTAACAACATAAAATCATGTAATGTTTGCCACCAAACAAAAGTTTATCCCTTAAGACCGGATGATCATTCCTTAGATGTTTTTGTGCATACTCTAAATTATAGAAAAAAATCCCACATTCATAGCAAGCGTATGTTAAACCAAGAGTATCATCCGAAATCTTTTTTTGTTTGTTTTTTGTTTTTTAAAGATGAAGAAAAAGTCTTTATTTTTTTTTATTGTTTTTGTGTGTGTGTCTGTGTGTCCTGTGTGTGTGTGTGTGTGTGGGGGGGGGGAGTTTGTTTAAGGATGAAAAGATCAAACATGTTTGGACAAAAATTAAAAGACTGCTTTGTTTTTTTTTATGATACTGAAAAAGAAGAAGCTCCGTGTAGCCAAAATTTTTTTTTTTTTTGAAAGAGAGTGTCATATTAAAATGCCTCATTCCCAAAAGAGATCATTGTTGAAATCCTTTCAAGTTTAGTTTAGTTTTTTTTTTTTTTTTTTTTTTTTTTTTTTTTTAAGTGGAAATTTATTATTATTTTTTTTTTTGGGGGTTGTCCTTAGTAGCAAAGGAAATAAAAGATTTTCATATCATTAGTGCTGATGAGCCACATTAACAGGTTGGGATTGCTGTGTCTGATTTGCTAGCGGTGTAGCAGCAGTGGGAGTGGGACATCTAGGCGTCGACATTTCAATAATTTCCGAACCAGAAACTCTTAATGGAGTTAAGTTTGGGTTTGACATTTTTTATTTCCAGCTGAAACATGAATAACACAACAAATTTCTAAACATTATTTTCAAAAAAAGTTTGTTTCAACTGCAAAGATTCAACAACATTTGCAGTGGAAATTAGGCAAGAACAACAACACGCATCTAAATCTAAATTCGACAATAATATTATGATAAACTAAACACAAACTTATATAAATTTTGATGAATGCATTTTTTTCAATCAACTAAAGTAGTTATTGAGTAATTTCAAGATACAACAACTCAAAATTATTAAAGAAGAAGATGAATAATAAATTTCTAAACTCAATTAAGCTGAATCTTGCTAGGTTATCATTCAACTCATTTTTTATCTGAAAACGATTCTCAACTCAAATACTAATTGTTCAACAAGCTAATAAGCTAGACTACTATGAACAAAAACAAAGAAAAGCTTAGTATATAATACCTAGAACTTATGTGAATCGCAAAAAAATGACTAGTCTCGGAGCTCTGTGAAGTGAAAGAAAATTTCTTGAAGAATTATTTTTCTCTGGAGTGGACAACATTTTATAATGGTGGTGTAAGAATAAAGAGGAGCGCGGGAAATGTTGTTAGAACGAATAACAGAATCACGTGCTCTTAGTGGCCACATGGACCGTATATAGTCATTCTCTAAAAAGTAGCTACCTAAGTTAACTTAAAATAAGTACGTAGGTAAAACTTCACATAGAAAATGAATTCAACCCCAATGTTTTGTAGATATGATATACTCACTATAAAGACCATCTTCATAAAATTTCAGCTCATTTGGGAAACCTCCAACATTGGCAAAAAATTATTGCAAAAATTTGACATTTCTGGACTGTTAGATTTCTTTTTAAATTTGACAACAATTTTTATCTATGTTAGAGGTTTTCAAATGAGATGAAATTTTGTGGAGATGATTTTTATGGTGAGTACTTCATAACCACAAAAAATTAGAGTTGAATTCATTTTATAGGTGAAGTTTTACTTACGTACTTATTTTAAATTAACTTAAGTAGCTACTTTTTAGATGACTATATATATATATATATATATATTTGTGGTTATGAAACACTCACCATAATGATTATCTTCTCAAAATTTCAATTTATTTGGAAACCTCTAACATAGATAAAAATTGTTGTCATCTTTAAAAAGAAATCTAACGGTCCAGAAATGTTGAATTTTTGTAATTGTTTTTTGCCAATGTTAGAGGTTTCCAAATAAGCTGTAATTTTGTAGAGATGAACTTAATATTGAATAAATCATATCTACAAAAAAAAAAGGTTTAAATTTATTTTGTAGGGGAAGTTTTACTTACATATTTATTTTAAAGTTAATTTAAGTAGCTACTTTTAAGAGAAGGACTGTATATATATATAAACTCAAGTTTTTTTTAGAAATGAACCAATCCATTATAAGAAATTAAAAAATTATAAAAAAATTATAAAAAAAATTAAAAAAAAATAATTTTTACATATTTGGTTCATTTCTGCGATATATATATATCGCAGAAATGAAATTTGATAGAGGTGGTCTTCATGGTTAGCTGAATACATCCACAAAAAATTAGGTTATAATTCACGTTGTAAGCAAAGTTAAGCGACATGGTATAAATTATGGTATAAAAAGTGTGGTAAACGGAACCTGCTCGTAGGTGTTCAACTAACCATGAAGACCACCTCTATAAAATTTCACCTTATTTGATAATGTTTAGCTGTGTCAAAAGATGTTTACAAAATCAAAAAATCTGAACCATTAAAAAAAAATCAAAGTTTACAACAACTTTTAACTAGGTTAGAGATTTCCAAATGAGATGATATTTTGTGGAGATGTTATCTATGGTTAGTAGATCATATCCACAAATTATTACCACTTAATTCATCTTGTAAGGGGTGTGGTATAAACTATGGTATAAAAAGTATGGTAAACGGAACCTGCTCGATATATAGTCTTTCTCTAAAAAGTAGCTACTTAAGTTAACTTAAAATAAGTACATAAGTAAAACTTCACCTAGAAAATAAATTAAAACCTAATGTTTGGTGGTTATGAAGCACTCACCATAAATATCATCTCCACAAAATTTCAACTCATTTGGAAATATATATATATATATATATATATATATATATATATATATATATCGCAGAAATGAAATTTGATAGAGGTGGTCTTCATGGTTAGCTGAATACATCCACAAAAAATTAGGTTATAATTCACGTTGTAAGCAAAGTTAAGTGACATGGTATAAATTATGGTATAAAAAGTGTGGTAAACGAAACCTGCTCGTAGGTGTTCAACTAACCATGAAGACCACCTCTATAAAATTTCACCTTATTTGATAATGTTTAGCTGTGTCAAAAGATGTTTACAAAATCAAAAAATCTGAACCATTAAAAAAAATTCAAAGTTTACAACAACTTTTAACTAGGTTAGAGATTTCCAAATGAGATGATATTTTGTGGAGATGTTATCTATGGTTAGTAGATCATATCCACAAATTATTACCACTTAATTCATCTTGTAAGGGGTGTGGTATAAACTATGGTATAAAAAGTATGGTAAACGGAACCTGCTCGATATATAGTCTTTCTCTAAAAAGTAGCTACTTAAGTTAACTTAAAATAAGTACATAAGTAAAACTTTACCTAGAAAATAAATTAAAACCTAATGTTTGGTGGTTATGAAGCACTCACCATAAATATCATCTCCACAAAATTTCAACTCATTTGGAAACCTCCAACATAGATAAAAATTGTTGTCATCTTTAAAAAGAAATCTAACGGTTCAGAAATGTCGAGTTTTTGCAATAAAAGTTTGTCAATGTTAGAGGTTTCTAAATGAGCTGCAATTTTGTAGAGATGACATTAATTTTGAGTATATCATATCACAAAAAATTATGGTTGAATTCATTTTCTAGATGAAGTTTTACTTACGTACTTATTTTAAGTTAACTTAAGTAGCTACTTTATATATATATATATATATATATATATATATATATATATATATATATATATATATATATATATAAAATTTTAAGAAATAACCGTATTTGGTTCATTTCTATAAAAAAAATTAAAAAAATTTCTACGATATATATATTGTGTTTTTAATGTTTATGATATATAATTTTTTAAAAAAAACTTATACGATACACACATATATAGAAATGACCGTATTTGGTTTATTAATTTTGGTTCATTATATTTGGTTACTTTTTTTTTAGAAATGACCGTATTTGGTTCATTAATTTAAAAAAATAATAATAATTTCTACAATATATATAATTTTTACGATATATAATTTTTAAAAAAAAATTAATTTCTACGATGAATTAATGAAGCTACTTAAGTTAATTTTAAAATAAGTACATAAGTAAAATTTCACCTACAAAATGAATTCAAATCTAATTTTGTGTGGTTATGAAGCACTCACTATAATGATTATATTCCCAAAATTTCAGTTCATTTGGAAACATCTAACATAGATAAAAATGTTTGTCATTTTTTAAAAAAAATTTAACGGTCCAGAAATGTTGAATTTTTGTAATCGTTTTTTTGCCAATGTTAGAGGTTTCAAAATTAGCTGAAATTTTGTAGAGATGATCTTAATATTGAGTATATTATATCTACAAAAAAAAATATGTTTAAATTCATTTTGTAGGTGAAGTTTTACTTATGAACTTATTTTAAAGTTAACTTAAGTAACTTTTAGGACTGTATATATATATTTAAAATTTTTACGATATATAATTAAAAATAATAATTTCTACGATATATATATATATATATATATATATATATATATATATATATATATATATATATATATATTAATTTTTTTGATATATAATTTTAAAAAAATTAATTAATTTCTACTATATATATATATATATATATCTCTCTCTATTTCATTTTTGTCTGGATCATACTTGTATACCTCGACAATTATGACGCATTACACTCTCAGACTCAAAACATTGTACACACTCGTGTACAATGTCAACCTACCAAAGAAAGAAACAAGTACAAAAGAAGCAAGCGTAGAGCTCGAGTGGAAGTCCTCTCCGTTGATGGACTCGTGCGCAGATCGCTGATACAAGTTTAGGACGGTAAGACCGTAGACGCTTGCGAGATACGTGCAACTCAAGAAGCACGCACCTCGCCATAGCGATAGGGTAACTAGCACAAAACCTGCAAAAAAATTGTAATTTACCAATAATAAACAAACGCACCCACAAACATTCTAGGATCACCCGCAGGGAAGGTCCACTCAAAACTTAGAGCAGTTAGTGCCAGACTAGGAGAAAGGTTTTGATATTTTAGATATCAGTTTTGCTTGATAAATTATTTGAAATCAAACTTGGGCGTGTGATTTCACCATTTTTTGTGATTGATATTAGTATCTTGAATGTGATTTTAATGTGAGCTAAACAAATAAAGACTCAGCCAGAACCAAATGAACATAAAACCAAATTAAAGACAACTAAAACCTAAAAACACCAACAATATATATAATTTAACTCGTCCAATTACCGTCAGAGTCACCACCCCAAGATCGAGTAACGGATCCGCCTCCACCATATCCTCGATCACCACCGCCTCCACCACGGCTGTACCTGTGGTGGCCAAATATTGTACATACCGATATTTGTCTTTATTTCACTAATGTCTAATACAATATCGGCTAGAGAGTCGATATATTCATATAAATTTTAGGTACAAAGGAAAGAGACAAGGATGGACACATGTCACAAAGCTATTGGATGAAGTCATGTGAAGCAACTATAAAAGGATTGGAGGGAAAAAAGAGAAGGACAAATTCATTTTCGACACTTTACTTCTCTTTTTCTCACATGTAAACTAGATAGGAAGGAGAGAACATTGTAAAACCACCATTAATGAATAAGAAAAGCTTTGTTGATCTTTAATTTTCTCTTCTTGTATCTCACAGTACCCACCACCACCGCCTCCATCATGTCTGCCATATCCTCCATAATAACCATCATCACTACCTCCGTATCCACCACCGCCGTCTTCACGACAGCCACCTCCACCACCACCGCTATCTCTACAATGAGCTTCATTCACAGTAATATTTCTTCCATCAAGCTCTTATCCATTCATGTCCTCAATAGCTTCCCTCATCGCTTGCTCACTCGAGAACGTCACAAATCCAAATCCCCTCGATCTTCCAATCTCACAGTCGCTAATAATCTTACATTCAAGAATGTCACCATAAACACTAAAAGCTTTTACGAGAGAAAAAACATCGGTAATCCATGCAAGTCCACCAACGAAACAATGGTATTCAACATCTGCAGAAGCCATGCGGCTTCAAGTGATCGAGGAACTATATATATATATATATATATATCGGTATGATATGATCAATGTGAGGAACGATATGATCTAATAATTTTTATATCAATGTGGGTAGCTATTTTGAGCGGGAAGAGAATAAGTACGGGAAGAGAATAAGTACGTACATTGATAAACTATGACTAGCTAGTTTGTTGATAAACTCAATTATACTAGCTTTTAAGTCTGGGCCTATGGGCGGGCATGCTACCTTGATAGTTAACGATTCAAATGTCCAAACACCACTTGAATAAATAATATGTGTGCATTGATAGTTAATGATTTCATAGCCCAAAGTCTTCTTGAATAAATAATTATATGTATTGGATTTTGAATTAAAAGCCCAAATCCCATTAGATCGAGTTATTAATTTTGATTTTGGCATTTTCTTTTGTTCATTTGTTTTTGTCTGCTTGAGCCCAGTTAAACTTTAATTACCTCTTATATATCGGCATAAAAAAGAGTAATGCTACACTTACCCACTTATTTGACCTACTATTTGAACCTACTAATGTGTCAAGGGATGTGGCAACTCCGGCCACATCAACCACCCCAAACTGTTTAGTTAATTAGAATACTGTAACTCCCACCTGTACGTGAACATGTAAAATCTTCCCACGATTTTTCCTCTAAAATTAAAATAAGAAATCTTCTCCGTCTCTTCTTCTACCAAAACAAATACAAACCCACATTAAAAGAATTTCATGTTACAAATCTCTAACTGTCCGTCATCATTACATTAAGGTAATAACCCCACGAAGTACCAAGGCAACATGAGGGAAATGTTGTCCAACAACATACAGATTCTCCCGCAAGAAATGTTGGAAGAGGCACAAGATAAGTTTGTTTGGATAAGTCCAATAGATAGGCGAATGAAGACAAAGGCCGATTGAATTAAAGGTTGGTGAGAAAGTGATGCTAATGCTTACTCCACAGATTTTGAAGAAAAGAAGTAGTAAGACAGTGCTTGTCACACCCCAAATTTCCAGAAAATTTAAAATAGGGAATTATCTAAGATATAATTTATCTCAATGGTCACCCTATTCAATTATCTGAAAACCCAGGATGAAACGAAACCCTAATAACATATTATCAACCACGATATTAAAATATGTGATCAAATTTAAAACCAAAAGGGACAATCCTTCAATCACATTATTAAACTACAAAAAAACCTAACCAACTCTATTATATCTGTCTCAAAACAAAACTATACACTTTAGAAAAACTTAAACCAGAAGACTCCAAGAGCAACTCCAAATCACATGTCCTCATCCACTGCACTCCACCATCTATGTTTCCAAGAACACACACACGTTGCAAAACAAAGTAAATATGGGTCAGCAAATTGAATTTGTTGGTATGAGTAAGACTAAAATTATAAAAAAAACAATATGTTCAATATTTCAAATAAATGAATATACTATTACAATTATTTCAACTTAGAAGACAAATTAGTTCCGTTTTCTCAAAACGGCAGGTAGTTTCTTCCCAATTAAGTAAGATTTCACCCTTAATATAAAATTTCAAGAATCTCATATAACAGTACTCATCATTCCCACTTTCCAAAATAACTCACAACATAAATACCATTTACATTCCACTTAATAAATGCACATATGATAACCTAATTAAATATGAGTTTGATACACTTTATCTTTAATTCAGCACGTTGTCTTAGGGTAGGACAACGTCTCTGCATAAAAAGTTAATAAGTCCTACCCTCCTACAAAACAAAGTTAGATTTTGTAAACGTAATCATTTATAGTATACATCGATCTATTTCACTCTCACTGCAACCATCATGGGTATATATAATATGGCATAATATATCGCCAATATTAACATTCATGTTACACCACCATATCCATTATATCACCAATATTAACTAACATTCATATCACACCATCATATCCATCATATCATAATATATCACCAATATTAACTAACATTCATATCACACCACCATATCTATCATATCACGGTAACCATATTATTCACATTCATTCGTAAGAAATTATATGCATCATATCATAATATATCACCAATCATATCCAACAACTCGCTCATACTTAAAGCCCATACTTTTCTTAAAAACCACTCGTCTACTTATGAGAACAAGGAAAAATATCACAACTAGGGAATACATTCATCCCTCATGAGTATCAACTCACACAAACCACGTATATATTTCCTTGTTAGAAATCATGTACATCATAATACATAAATATTCATATGCACGCGTAACTCAGTCACACGTAAAAATCAATATTTTACTTTAATATCACTCATCTACTTATGAGAACGAGGAAAAAATATCAACCAGGGAGTACATTCATCCCTCATGAGTATCAACTCACACAAACCACATAAACATTTATCATAAAAAATCATATACACCAAATGCAATAACTCCATCACATGTAAAATCAATATTTTACTTTGCTTATTAATTATCTCGTTGACTCATTTATTAAAAGACACAGCCCAACCTTTAGTTCCTACTCTATGATTTGCACTTTACACATTTGCCAAATCACACATATCCGTGTGCCTCACTCACACCGAGTACCACTACAAGACATATCTCCCAAGCGGGGATATCACATCCAGAAAACATATTTTCATCTTATAAACTCGTAACTTGTGAGTCACAGCCATCTCTAGGCTTTCCATACACATACATTTGGGCATAACAAAATATCAAGTCATTCATGGCACATTCAATGAATACCTTAGGTCATTCCCTTCACATTCAAGGAATATCCATCATAACACTAACAGGCCATTCATGGCACATTCAATGAATACCTTAGGTCATTCCCGCCACATTCAAGGAATTCAGACCTACATTCTCATACACTCAAGGAATACAGCCAACACTCAAGGAATACAGCGAATGCCTTAGTTCCTCTCTAAAGAAGCTAAGGTGGCTTTTCACATGACATCATTAGTCATAAACATTTCTTTTCATCAAAGAGGTGTAGAGAGATCTAAAGATGTGGGCGACACATTAAATTTTCACATGACACTTTTAATTATACTGGATTTTAATACTCAAGAGTTCTCATTTATTATAATATTTTCATTACAAAATAAACATCGTCTTAAACAATAATTCATTACTAAAGATTCCAAACACAATAACTAATAAACTCACCTCATTATCAATTATATCAAGCATAGATATCAAAATGTTCAATCAGGAATAACACATTAGTTAAATGTCTCGTGAATATATTTTAAACAACCACAATCACGTACATAACTAAGTACTAATATTGTTCACATATAGTTATCACAATAACTAATAACTAATAACTAATAACTAATAACTAATATATAATATAGTGGCAACACTTTTGCTCAAAGTTGCCTACGTATCCAAATCTTTCAAGATTATAATCAAGTCTTCGTAGTTCTTATCAGCCACATAGTCAAAGTCAAAGAACAATAAAAATTCATGTTTTAAGGTTGCACACTTCATTTCCCTTTCATTCCTCAATTATATATATATTAAACACAAACTTTAATGTAACATGTCACGTGAGATAATATAAATATATATTAACATTTAGTGTATATGCAACAATTGTACTTGTAATATAATACAAATGTGAAATTAAGTAATCAAGATTCAAGACACTCGTATGTTTAAGTAAAATCATTTATCTCATTACAATAAGAAAAATTAACCAGAGCTCCCCTAAAAAGAAAACATTGTAGGTTATCTAGTTAACTTGCCAAAACAATAACGTTTCCTATATCCATCCAAATGATACCCCACTTGATTATTTGAAAACTAAGATAGATATACTTACTTTTTCATGTAGAACTCAAAGTCCCAATGTCATTATATCTCAGAGTAAAAATAGTTCAAAGTTGGTAAAAGGGTAAAAATCCTAATTTTTAGCAAACTAGATTTCTGATAGACTATCTTCTGAATGACACAACGCTTTCCACAGGTGTCCAAATGCGTCGAGGCTTTTTATGCTTGAAATGCTAACACACAGAACTTACTTTCTTATGTTTTACAAAAAAACTCAATCTCATTCTAAATGTTCAAAAACTAGGCACGAACACAAAGGCACCTGACTGATTTCTCGACACATTGTTTTCTGCGGATCAAACTTCCAGACACCATAATTAATTCTACAGGCCTCGGATTGCGATGAGGCCAATTGGAATAGAAAGAGGACTTCCAAATCTTACTTTCTTATGTTTTCATAAAAATTTAGTTCAAACTCTAACTAAATTAAAACTGGACTTGAACACAGTCTTTAGAGAAACTGATTTCGACCGCTTTTTTCATCAACCAAACTTCCAGACATCATATCTACCACCACAGACTTTGGAATGTGACGAGGCCAATTGAGTTAGAAAGAAGACTCAGAAAACTCACTTTTTCATGTTTTGGAGAGAGTTTGAGTCTGACCCTAACTAGGTGAAAACTCGATTCCAAACCAGGCACAGATTCGGCCCAAAAACAAACTCTAACCCAAAGCCCATCTAAATTAATAGAATCCGGTCCACTTAAAATAAAAAGGACCCGGCCCACAAAAATAATAGAAACCAGTCCAACAACTCAAAGCCCAAAACCATAAACTACTTAAGCCCAAATATTTATAAAAACAACTCAAGCCCACCATTCAAATTCGGCCCAAGCCCAACTGAAAGAAACTAAAACCATTCGATTTTACTCTCTCTCAAAAACCCAAACTTTTGACATAACCAAAACTCAATTCCATCACTCCTCAAAAATCGATCTCTCGTCTCCATTAATGCTCCCTTCGGAGCTTCAACAGCACCCATACCATTAAACAGCCAAATTAACATTCAACAACCACAATTCACCCAACAACACAATTTATCTATACAAACCGACAGTTAAGCAACCGATTCTAAACCCGACATCACCAATAAACCAACAATCCACAATCAATTCAAATCGAGAAATATCGCATAATATATAAATCGACCAAGTAAATAACAATAACCCTTAATCAATTAATTACTCGCACTTTATTAATAAATCTTGCCGAGTTTTCTTGAGACCAAATCTATTCTTCAATTCAATTATGATGATAACCTTTATTTAAACACAGTTAACACTAAATAGTCAACAGTACCAAAACCAAATAATAAATCAATAACAATATGTGGACAGTTTAAATATCAAGTAAAAATAATTGTCCACAACATCGTGAAATCTACAGCAACGAGAAATTTATCAAATCCAGAAAATATCTACTCACCTTTGTTGTGTTTACGAGCGTCGTGAATGAATATAAACTTGAGAACGAAAAATGACACGCAACAATTGTCAGAAAGCAATCACAATAATCTTCGCCTTTCTCTCTTTTTTCACTCTGTGTAAAACTCTCACTCCCTCTTAAAACTCTCCATGTAAACTCCTGTGTAAACTCCTTTTTTTTCAAAACCCCCGGAAAATAGGGAATATATGGGGTTTATCCTTTTTACCTTATCTCTTTCTAATCTTTATTCTTTTTATTTTATTTTATTTATTCTTATTCTTAATATTAATCATGTATTATAAAAATAATAAATAGAAATAGCCGGGTGTTATAGTGCTCTGGGTTGATTCCAAAATATGATGAACAACACTTTGTTTGAATATATGTGTGGGCATAGTATTGCAAAGTCAGGAGTGTACGTATAAGTTTAAAGTTTCATTCCTAGTATGGTTTCGGACTATACAAACAATGGAGCTTGTAAACCTTTGTTGAATTAACCTGTAAACTTAACAGTTGAATTCTGCTTTCTCTCTTTTTTTTGCATTATTTGTTTAAGACACAAAGCTGGTGCATCATCTATTTTGTTTCAGATGCTTCCAGTTTCGACTTCTCACCATCAGACAAACTAAATTCAGCCTCATCTAGTTTGAGCAATGTTTTTTATTCATTCCCCTCTATCCATGTGTATTTGCATAAGAGTGCCAAGGTATTAACACATTTTTATTCATTCCCCTCTACCCATACTCATAGTTCTTGGGTCATTCATCTGGCTCTTGTAATATAAAACTTATTGTTCATAGTAAGTTTGCTGCACCCGCTATATAACAAGATGAATTTTCAATGCCAGTAAAAACTATGCTTCACCATTTGATGAGCGAACAATTCTGTTTGAGATTTCCGACTTGAGATTTTTTCAATGGAAATTTCTGTTTTTTAACCTGTTTGGGTAGAAGCATGGACCAAAATATCGCCGATATATCCGATATATTGCCGATATATATCGGTATTTTGGTACACCGATATCGATATTTCCGACATATATCCACCGAATATAGAACCCTTTTTTCCGATATATATCGGAATTTCCGATATGAAACTTTATATCACCGATATAATCGATATTTCCGATATAATCGATATATATCGGTTTACTTTTTGACCATTTTAAAATATAAATCCGATATTTCCAATATATTTCCGATATATATCCGATATTTCCGATATTATATTTCCGATATATCCGATATTTTTTATATTTTAAATAGTTTGGACTGATTACCAAAAAAATGGATATATCCGATATATATTGGTTTTTGGGTACACCGATATATTCATCGATATCGATATTTTGGGCCTTGGGTAGAAGAAGCAGAGGCGAAGAAGAAAGGAGGATATGATTTTCAGTTTTGTTTATTTTTTCTGTTTGTTTTAAAATAAAAAAGAAAATTAAAATCATGGGAAGATTATTTCGGCCGGACAGTTTTACTTGTGAAGAGTGCGGGTGTTGACGTGGACTGCCAGCTCTCTAGACACATCAGTAGGTTGAAATTGTAGGTTAAATTGTTAAAAGAGTAGGTCCGTATAGCATAAAAAATGAACTTACGTTTTTGTTTGTTTATTCCACGTGTAATTGATACTCACTAAGCTCTAAATTTTGAGTACATCTTTGATAACTTAATTTTCATATTGTCTTTCTTGGTTTTTAAGTGTTCCAACTCCTCCAATGAACATTTGCAGGACACAAACTTAAAATCGTAACCTGGACTTAAGTTTCCTTTTTGAAGAACCTCGGGATCAAAGGTAAAGTGAGAAATGTGAGCGCAACCATTGTTAGGAAATTTCTCTCTAAAGGAGTCATCTTGAACTATTTTTTTCTATCTTTTTCTCTAACAAAGTCACCCTGTGTACGCAGTCAAAAGTCAAAACTAATATTTTCTCCTTTGTTGCTCTTGGAACCAAACAAATAAATACTTAGTTCACTTGCTTTTGCCAAAACAATATCCAAAATTGATTTTGCTGCATACTACACTATACACAAAATTAAATTCAGCCTTTTCTGATGGGGTTGTTCCTCCCTAGAAAAAAATCATAGAGGAAGAATCTTATTAAGGCTGTTTTTGAAATATGGCGTGTTCATGTTACATAGATTAAAAAAATTGAAGTAATACATCCAAAACGAAAATCAGAAAATTCTTTTCCCAAACTCAAACCAATAGGCACTAACTATAAGTTTAATTAAAATTGACTACATATACGTTCTATCCATTTTATAGGTTATAGGTTCGATTCACTGAACGGGTGCCGTTTTCATGTACCTTGTGAATAATTTTTAAAAATAAAGCATAAAATAATTAGTAAATAACTTTTTTTTATAGAAAATGTGAATTGGGCAGCAGGTTCCACTATTAATTAAAATAAAAATTAGAAAAAAAATAAAAATAAATATATATATATATATATATATATATATATATATATATATATATATATATATATATAATAAATGGGTTTTTGTCAAATATTCTAAGAAAATAGTTTCAATAGTTAAAAATTGAGTTCAATGACTTTTCCAATTTGAGTGTGTGTGTGGGAGAAAGATAAGAGACATAGATCTATGAAAAATCATGTGCAAAAGACTCGTATAAACAAACAAAGCACACTTTTAATTTGATTGTGAATGCATGAGATTTCAGCATGGAGTGTGGTACTTAGTACGTACTACTTAGTGTGTAGTGACATGGTCGGTAAGGATATGGATCCTTGGAGATTTGTCTCTGTTGTTTGTGTCATGTTGAACTCTAATATGAATGTTTACTAATGAACGTGCTATGTGAATTGATGGTTAAGTCAGGTCAACCATGTACTACCTTACATCGGTGTGCATTTGCTATGAACTTTCTGTGGCAGTAGCTTCAGAGAACCTAGCTACTTACCAATATTTGATACTTGTTACAAAACTTGTTCCCATGGTTTTGTTTCTGATTCACTTACTAACACTAAATTTTGAATGCGGTAGTACCTAAGGATATATTCTAGAACCCATTATTAGAGGTTTAATATTGTAATGTTCAATTAAACCATTAAATCTGGTAATTTTCAATTACGGTGTTACCTTGTATTTTTAGTTTTTTTCATCTTAGAAAATACAAATAATGTCTCCAAAGAGAGGGAGCGAATTCCAACGCTTGGTGAGCTCAAACTTTGATGTGTATGATGAGAAGGTAGATCCGTTACAATCAAAGTAGAATCCCATAAGTCAGGTGGATCTGCAATCTCTCCATCTTCCATGATGTTTTTGGGTAAAAGTCAACAACAACTGACCACTGGATAGTACCGGTCAAACTCGAATTGGTATTCCAGCCTTCGAAAGCTTAAATACATGTGTGGTAAACCACCAAACTTAAAGATTTGGTTATGCACCAAGTTGTACGTTGTGTGGGATTTATTCAAGTTGTTGGATGGGATTTTTTCAAGTTGTTGAAGTTTCAAGTATTCAACGAAAATATTTTGCTTTTATTCATCAGGTTCTTGTCTTATATTTTGTTATATTTTTTCAATTAATTTGAAGACTTTTTACATTTTATTGAAATAATCAAAGATTTTTGTGACTATTTTTATGGGTTAAAAAGCCTAAAACCCACTAGGTGGCATCCCATAGGGGTGTTCTCGAAGTGTTTATATTTATTTATTATTAACCTATAGCCCTTATATTGGCGGAGCCAAAAAATTAAGTGATGGTGAACCACCTAGACAACCAAACATACCCAAAAAAAATTATTTTCTTAAAAAACTAATATTTCAAACTCAATCCCAAAACAAGTATAAGATAAATATCAAAATTCATATAAAATAATAGCAATAAATGTCTTATAAAAAAAATTAAAAAAATAAAAAATAAAAAGGTGGGATGCTTTTGTAGAGTGTAACTATATATGTGTTTGGTATTTCTTGGTTTTCAAATATGATGGCGTTGTTTAATGTTGTTATATGTGATAAGATTGGTTTTGAGATAGAGTCTCTTTAACACCCCAGATCTTAAAATAGATCATTTAAGCCCCAAGATGCACTATCCATAAAATAAAGAGACATGACATTTCACAAATAATATTCTCCAAGTCTAATCATTTATTCCAAATATCATAATTCAAATAATGACGGTTCATAACATAACTTAAATTCCCAAAATATTGATATTATTACCCAAATAAACTCCAAATAAATAATGCTTATTCTTACAACCAACTATGAATGAATTAATAGAAAAACCTACTACTATTCCTACTAAGTCCAACACTGAATTCCCGCTATCCACGAATCCCACAATCCCACGAGCGTAACGTGAAAGTGTACTAATCTGAAAAACTGAATAAAAAGGGAGAAGAAAAAAGGAGTGAGCTTCTAAGAAGCCCAATGAATCACTACTAAAGAAAACATGGATTGAAAGGATAACAATACATTGAAATCGCCAATTTTCCTTAAAACACATAATATGCAGAAACCATACAATTATTATATGATATCTTTATTCTAAAAATGTGAACACCATGTCGACTTAACAGCTCGACAACCACGTTACTAATGGGTTGACTTTCGCATATGTTCAACCAAACATTCCTTGACGTGTGCACTAACGTCAATACACATGGATCCAGTGTTCCTTTCGGGTCTTTCACCCTAGGGATAACAATTCCCTTCTTAAGTCCGAGTCAAAACTCAAATATGTGTCACATATCAAGAAATATATACGTAAACCATGAGTTCCAAATATAATACATACTATTCAAAAAATCTTTGATCAAACTAAGATGATATAATGGCTATTTCCTTAAAATTGAAACATTGGAACTCATAATTTATTCATCATAGTATTTCAAAATAAATCCTTCAGAATTGCAAAGTAATATAATGGGGGTGTAAGACAAGATATGTATACTTATTTCTTCCAAAAGTCAGAGTTCTTGTACCAAAAACTAGAATGGCAAACTTAACAATTTAAATTAGAAAAAGGTAGAACTCACCTCTTAGCACAAGCAATTTATACAATAACACTAGAAAGACGACTTCAGACGCCTATAAGTAGTGCTGACAATGGTAGCTTGAGTAATTCAAACCTCCCAATGAATACCCCACTAGCAGTCCTTGTGTACTTCCAATAATCGCCAATCAACACCCAAGAGATTCCTAACACTTATTTTTGTTCTAAGTCATTTGAATATGGACCCTCTCAATCATCGACAACATTTTGTTCTTCTTTAAATATTATTTCCTCTAACCACTCCCTGTATGCATGACCCTTTACAGTTATCCCACTTTTTGAGTTAAGTTCTAAGAGTCCTAAGTTATTAAGACTCTAGTCATAGTCTTGACTAGTTCAACTCTCTTTAACAGCACTTCTCTCAACTGACCCAAACCACCTGTGTACTCACTGTTCTTATCAAGTCTAAAGGGTAAATTATATGCACTCATTCAATATGATATATTAAAACTAGCACAAGAAAATTCTATAAAAGCCTTCATGTAATAATTTAAATAAGGAAATGCTAAGATTTTGAAAATGCTAGAGTTCAGGGTATTACAGTCTCCATGTGATTTTTTTTTATTTGGAGGAATCCAGTTCTGGAATTGGATCACATGTATTTAACAAAAAATTATTATTGAGAATGAACAAGGATATGATCCATGTGTTCGTTTGCCTAGCAATGATGACACACTTCAAATAAAGAACATGGAAAGTCGACCAAAATCGTCGTTATCTTGTGGCTTTAGAGGTGGTCAGTCCAACGCCGAAGGTACTAGTAAGAATAAGAGTGTTGAATTGAATTTACACTGTAGCGAGCAAGAAACTAGAACCAATGGATCAAAGATCTTTGATCCATTGGTTTGAAACAATGAGCTGAGAGAGAGTACATCAGGGGTTAGTGGGTTACTGTTTTTGGGTGGGTTTGGTTTCCTTTTTCTTTTCCTATTTGCTTGGGTTTTAGTTACAAGAGAGAGGGAATAGTATGTGAATAGGATAAATAATTTTTTTTTTTGGGAAAGTGAGGGTGCGCCAGGGTGTATCCTGGGACCCCCCCCCCCTTGCCTCCGCCCACTGCTTATAAACCACATTTATATATACCCTTCGGGCTAGGTTATGACTCCACGAGTCCTATATTTACTTAGCGATATTGGCATTTAGGCAAGATATGGTAGTAAAATTAAATGGATAGTGCAGAAATTTGACCCAATGGCATATGGTATATCCACGCTTTTTTTTTTTTTTTTTTTGATGATGCCGGGATTTTGCAGATCCCCTCGCCTGTATTATAACCTCTCATAAATTTTAGTTACATCTTCCTCTACTATAGAACTTAGTCTATTACATAAAGGGGTGTAAATACATGAGGTTGCAAAGGTTCCCTAATGAAAGTTTTGCCGGATGATCTCGCTTCGGGTTTTCCTCTCTAAACATGAATTAAATTCACTTCATGAAGCCTTAGTAAGAGACTTTTAATTGTAGTTACAAGGTTCCAAAGATGTCCATGGAGGTTGCTCTATTTCCTTTAGAATCAGTATTGCTCTCAAAGAATCTGAAATTATCGCTACCACCTTTGTGTAATCCTGAGCAATACACAAGCTAATCCCAATCTCGATAGCTTTCAATTCTTGAAACAAAATGGACTGGACATTTCCTCCTCCAGTGAAAGCAAACACGACATGTCCATGCTCATCTCGAGCCATTCCACCATAGCCAACATGCTCTAGATTCATTGAACCATCACAGTTAAATTTGACATAACCAGAAGGTGGAAAAAGTCATCTAACGTGTTGGATTGTAGTCTTCTTATACTTAAAATCCAGATCTATCATGTCAGCCAGAACTCTCAATTTGACATAATCTTGTATCTCCTCCACTTGTACTTCCAAGTATTGCTTCATATCTCTAAGCATTGAACTGATGACTATTGGACTCAAGGACACTCCATTAAATCTTCTATTATTGCGTTCAGTCCATAAGTACCCAATAGTAGCACAAATATATAACTTGATTACTTCTGCCCATGGTGTTTTGCCTCAAACCATATTGATGAGATTGCACCACTCCTTGTTTGAATGTTCCACTTGCCGCCCCAATCCAATAGCAGCTTTTACCTTTGACTAGACCTCTTTTGTATAGTTGCAGTTAAAGAATAAGTGTTTAGAGTTTTCACTGTTGTTGTCACAGAAACAACATGAAGAAGCCTGCAAAACTTTCTTATACACTAATCTATCTTGTGTTGGCAAACTTCCCGAGAAAAGTTGCTAGGCATTGAATGAGTATTTGGGCATCACCAATCTTCCCCAAACAAGATTAGACCAGATCCTTTTATTCTTTTTCCTTCTTAAAGAATTGTAGGCAGATTTGATAGAGAAATCACTTGAAGGGGTATCTGTCCACACCACTTGATCCTTAGCAAGTTCAAAAAAGATGTCTACCTTTAGAATGTTATTTTTGATGTGTCCTTTAGGCAAGTCATGAACTAGAGCGTTCCATTTACCATCCTCAATGAGTTCACTGACCATAGCATTTTCAGGTAGATGAAGGATATGTTTTGCTTCACTGTTACATAGAAGAGGCTCCTTAAGACACCAAATATCATGCCAGAGCAAGGTATCATTACCTTTAGCAATGATATATTTGATATAGAGTTGAGGATATTTTCTGCTTTTGAGGATAGATCGCCATGACCATGAGCAGTCTTGTGGTATATCCACAGTTATTGAGCAGTGATATTGACACTCACCACTTAGAGATTTTTTATTTTGTTGGACATATAAGAGTCTTCTTTATTTGTTGACTACACCCACACATTTCAAACAAAAAAAGTTTTTCCTTCTTTAAAAGTAATAAAAAGGGATTTTAGCAAAAAATAAAAAGGGAGGATTTCTTGCTAAATTTCTTTTTTTCCTTTAGCATCTTCCTCTTTGTAATCTTATTTGAGTTTATGTCATTCTCATAGTTTAGAGGAGCTTACTTGAGGTGTGAGATTTTCAAGTTTGAGAATTCGAAATGTCAAATTGTATTTAAGTGAATAAAAAGTTTTAGGTTTCTCTCATACGCAAATCAAATTGCATCTTCATCAGTAGCGATTGCGTAATAAGTTGATGACGATAATTAATTTATTGTTATCATGTGTTAATTAATAATTTATTTCCTTCAAATATTTAATGCTCAATGTTCATTTGTTTCTCTCTAACGACCCCTCAAAATTTACATTCTTAAGACAATTTTGAATGGAATCAATTGGAAGTAATTATAAAAAATTAATTAATTTAAATGAATCAATAAACTTTTGATATAAAATGCAATGTACTTAACACTCACAATTTTATTTGGGTCCTATTACTGACGGACCCCATATTGTGTTGGGCAGACTCCAAAAAATTATATTACAAGTGTCTTTATTGGTCCTAAAGTCTGAAAAAACAAATATTATAAGTGTGCCATTGGTCTCAAAATTGAATTCTCGAAAAACCCTCAGCTTAAAACAATTTGCTGGTCGTTTCATTGTGCAAACCAACGATGTGGTCACATTGTTTTGATCGAGTCCCCAACGACGTGGTCCAAACGGTGTGGCCACATCGTTAGGGGACTCGAATTAAACGGCCACATCGTTTTGAAACTTAGTCCAAACGGTGTGGCCACACTGGTCAAGAGGCCAAAAAACATAACTTTATATTTTTTTCAAAGTTTAAATCCCAAACGGTGTGGCCATATCGTTGGAGACTTAGTCCAAACGGTGTGGCCACACCACACCGTTTGGGATTTGAACTTTGAAAAAATATGAAGTTCTGTTTTTTGGCCTCTTGACCGGTGTGGCCACACCGTTTGGACTAAGTCTCAAACGATGTGGGGACTCAGTCTAATGTTTGCACAATGAACGGCTTAGCCGGGTCGTTTAAGTTTGGGGTTTTCGAATTCAATTTTTCAGGACCAATGACACACTTGTAATATTTGTTTTTTTTTGGATTTTTTGGAACCAATGACACACTTATAATAATTGTTTTTTTTTGTTGGAGTCTGCCCAACACAATATGGGGTCTGTCAATAACAAATACCTTTTATTTTAGGATTCCATGTACCTGGTGGGTGCAGTTGCATACTGCTTTAAATAGTGGGTTTAGTAATAAGTATAAGTTGGGATTCATTGTAGCGTGAGGGTCTCTAAAATTGTGTGAGGGTCTCTAAAATTGTGTGCATCACTGAAAGGTTCTAATTGCATTTTTCAAGTTCTGCGGAGCATTGGAATGACCAGAATTCTAATCCATTGAACTTGAGATTATCAATTTAAGTAAATGATCAAATGAAGATAGCTACCATTATTCAACATGCTCTCTGTAGATCTGAATTTACGGATTAAAATGTTTTATCAACATAAATAAATACGATAACGTACTTCCATCAAAACACTCAAACTAGAACAGAAGTACAGAACAGAACACATTTCCTAAATTCTGCATCCCACACAGAGACAGAAAATGAACAAAGAGCAAGAAAAGGTTGCTCGTTAGGAGCGCAACACAAGAAGGGACAAATTTGCATCAGGTGTTCTTCACTTTTTCTCCTTTAATTGACAACTTGAACCATGGAATCCACACTGATGTTGTTTTCTGGTACACAATGTATTCATTGGCTCTGAGATCATGTTGCAACACCCTTTGCTCTACAAGAGCAGTGACATAGGCTAAACACAGACTATTCGATCACAAGAGATCCAATGAAGGTCCAACCATATCCAACGTTCCAACCAAAAACTGCCAATCCCCACCACCACAATTGCTCCCCAAAATAATTTGGATGTCGAGAGTATTGCCACAAACCCTTCTTGAGAACGATCTCTGTTGGCTTTCCTTGTTCTTTCAGTATAATGTTCCTACTAACGAATTCATGGAGCTGTGTGTCTGCGAAGTAAGCTAGAGCTATTCCACAACTACAAATGATTGTAGCAATAGTATCCCAAGTGTTCCATGGTTTTTCAACTGAATGAATTATGCACATTGGGAGGCATACTCCCATCATTAAGACCTGAAATTCAGTATGAATATATAATGTTAGTACAAATTGAGTAGTAAGAAAACGAGCACAGAAACATGACAGTTGAAATGAGGAATTTAATATGCTGTGACAATAAAATAAGGCGTGGTTAACGGTTCCTGTATAGGACGTGTATATCAACAGATTCACACCAGTCTCCCTATACGCAAAGAAAGTACAATTTCATATTCATAATCCGTGCATCTGTACTAGTTTACTGACTCTGAAAACAGAGCTGTGAGGGCATATAGAGTTGTTTTAGAAAAGTGAATTACCTGCTGAGCAATGTAAACTGCAAAAAACGAGACCCACCACCATCGCTTACCGTACTGTTCCCTCATATCAGTAAATCGCCAGTCTTCTCTTGCACCCCATTGCCACCTTTCTCTCCTGAAGTAGCTATGGGAGAGCCTAATGCTCCAAACCCAAGTCAGAGAAGTTACAAGCGTGGACCTAAAGACATTAAACTTTGAAAGAGGATGGCTTGCATGATAGTTATCAGCATCACAGGTATCACCGTCCAATACAAATCAATCATCTGCACTCATATTTATTAAGATTATATTCCAAGTTAAGTAGAAAATGAAAATAAATGTGCAGTGGGACTGTGTGGGAGAATGTATTTTCTTTTTCAAGGAAGATTAAGTGGCCTACGTACCCAGTGGCTTGATTGGATGAGACTGATGAGCCAGAACAGAATATCAACATTGATGAAGAAAAGAAGAACAGCCAGTAGATGGGGATGGTTGAAACTACATGTCCAGAGAACATGTAGAGTTCCATATACACTAGTACTACCGTATGTAGCTTTAGCAGTCGTGCTCTTACTAATATTGAAATGGTGGAGGAATACGAGATAAAAAGCAATGAAGGGAAGAGGAACCAAAATGGCTATCAAAGCATTTTTTAAGTTCCCCATTGCTTATGATTGTTGAGGTGATATCCTCATGCGATATAGCTATGTCCAGCTACCCTTTTATAATACAAAGACACTTGGTAATGCTCAAAGTTTCTAATGGCTTACAAAATCTCTCATGGGCTACTTTTACTGTTGAAAATATCTTTTTGATTTACTATAGATATATAGAGGTTCAACACTACCTCTGTAGGCTGTAGCTTCCTTCACCCTTTTTCTCCCCTCTCTCTCTCTCCATCTTATCTATGGGTTGATGAAAATCATGCAAGTCACGTAACAAGATATTACTTCATGCATGCGTGGGGGTGCCATGAAGCGACCAAGTATAACGATCCCACTTTGTTGACATTTAGGCCTCCAGAAATTGCACTTAACCAGCCGGTATATGTATTGCTAGCCCCACAGGTCCTTTGGATTCCTCAAAATATGATTTTGAAGAAACTAGCATCTTCTGTTGGACAATGTATCTACAGACTCTGTACTTACAATTCTTCAATTATATTTGTTTAGTCAACAAAGTGGTACAATTCATGGTAGAGTTACAAATGCTTTTAACCTTGGGACTGATTTGTGGTTCGGCGGATTGATAATATATAGAATCAATTAGCATGCTAAGTGAACATAATGGTGTATGTAGTGCCGTAGTGGTGATCCTAATGATGACCACTAACACCCACACGGCCACACCACACTAATCACTATATGTATGTATACCTCCAGGCCCTGGTCCCCGCCTACTCCAAACCTTGAGAGAGAGAGAGATTGGAATCTGCTTTGCAAAAAAACCCAGAAATAGCTGCTGAGTACTGATACCATTTCTGGAGCGCCTCAAGGGACCACTACCACTCGGCAGGGCAACAATGGAACTTGCTAACAACGAAGAACCTCCCAAATGTTACTATTTTATAAACAATGGAGGTACTAAAGAAATTCATGTCTGCGACCTGCTATGGCTGTAATTACGACATCATGACAATTCAATTGCAGCGCTTGGAACATCAAGTTCAGACTGTAAAGCGCTGATCTTAATCTACTGTGCAAACAATGAAGTCGATGGCAGAAATGAGATGTAGAAAAAGGTAAGATCCAACAACAAAGCTTACTCAAATTAGACTTTGATAAGCTCTAATAGAACTTGGAAATACACAGTGAGGACATAACTCAGTTCTCTCAGATCGAACTAGCCTAACTGCCGCAGCGGTCCCTTGCTACCATTGAGTGCAACTATTAGACAGTATTGAGCTCAGAGACAAAAATCAATCGCAATTACTATAATACAATTGCAATTACATACTTATCATGTGAATAACAACCCCAAAAGCTATACTCTGACCATCTTTTCACCTATCACTGAAGGTTGAGTCACCCCCTTTGAATTCCTATAATACAATTGCAATTATATATTTATCCATTTTATCGTGTGAATAACAACCCCAAAAGCTATACTCTGACTATCTTTTCACCTATCGCTGAAGGCAAACCCTTAAGGTTTAGTGGACCATGATTTAATATACTAACACCCTATAACATAAAGTTCATAGAAACAGAGATCAATGTGAAACTTAATCGAAATGGTGCCCGCATTGAAGTTGGTTCCTGATATTGAGAAACGCAGTACCTGGATGTCTTGCTTTCTAAACCGAGCTCCTTTACGAACAATCTATTCTAATAAGAAACCGTTTTTGGTTCAACAAGTTAGGATAAAAAAAAATCAACTATATTATCTAAATTCAAGGGGCGCTTAATATTTTCTCTCAAACGACATAGTTGCACCCTTCCAAATAAGCCAAGTTTCTACATTAATCACTACTGCCTATTGAGTGCTTGGTTCAATTCTACTATTATTATTATTATTATTATTATTATTATTATTGTATATTCGAATTTTTCCCGTTCAAATCTTTGTTCTGATAATAGTTGTCCGAAATAGATCTATATATTATGGAGATTGTACTTTGAATTTCAGATCATATTGAATGGCTGCACTAAGAATTGGGAATTATATATCTCTTCTGACACACCTTGATCAGAGATTTATTATGTTTTAAAACGTGTTGCACTACATGGTCGGGCAATTAACGTTTAATTTTTATTTATTTTTTAATTTGTACAGTTTTTAGTTGTTCAGATATTTCCTACTTAATTTCTTTGAGTGCGATCACTTTCAGTTTTTGCAGATTTTTTTTGTTTACCAAAATATTATTAAAACCATTACATTTTTCAAAATAATAATAATAATATGTTCATCTAAATCTTTGTTCCCAAACTATAGTTGTGACAATTTTTTTTTTTTTAAGAACTTTGATTGGTTGTAACAGTAGTTTGACTACCTTTAACTTCTCTGTTGTAATAGTCTCCGAACTCTGAGTTTGTATTTGGCAATCAGGCCCCTAATTTGGACAAAACAATCAGGGTCAAGGCATAAATGTGGTTATTATGCGCGTCTTTCTTCAAATGTGAGAAGAGGAGTCAGTTTTTTTTTAATCTGAAGTTATTCTAGGTGTCTATTTTCTATAGTTTCGTCTCATCTGTTAACCGTTTAATCATCTTGAATGCTACTAAACAACACCAATAGTTTTGCTTGACATAGATGAAACCATGGACCAAAATATCGCCGATATATCCGATATATCGCCGATATATATCGGTATTTTGGTACACCGACATCGATATTTCCGACATATATCTACCGAATATAGAACTCTTTTTTCCCGATATATATCGGAATTTCCGATATGAAACTTTATATCGCCGATATAATCGATATTTCCGATATAATCGATATATCGGTTGACTTTTTGACCATTTTAAAATAAAAATCCGATATTTTCAATATATATCCGATATTTCTGATATTATATTTCCGATATTTCCGATATTTTAAATAGTTTGGACTGGTTACAAAAAAAATAGATATATCCGATATATATCGGTTTTTGGGTACACCGATATATTCATCGATATCGATATTTTGGGGCTTGGATGAAACAAACTCACTCTATGATTAGGTTTTGAAATGATTAGTATGTATCTGTAGAGCATCTGTAATAGTGTCTTAGATTGGTAGGTTGAGGTGAATTGCCTTAATCTAAAGGCTAAATCTATGGTCTTGTAGTCGTATGGTGTCTTTGTCAAACCGGGCCACTCATACCAAGGGGTGCGTGTGTATTGGACGGCAGAAGTACTGATCCAAAGGTCTATATCCTCTGCGCACCATACATCTCGTGCACTGAAGAAGTGCTCTAATCTAAAATAGTCAGTACATGCACCTTGAAATAAAATTTACACAGTAGCTTATGAAATCTAATGTCTATGCCCTGTAATATCATAATAGGGATTTGGTTCATTCAGCAACAAATCAATCCATCTTCTGCATTTCATTTTCATTTTTATACACTATTGATTTCTGTTGTTATGCTTTATTTTGTATCAAATTCATACAATAATATGCTTTACTATAGACATTGTATTGTTGCCTATCAATGCTTTCTTAAAATTCAAGTCAAACATCATCATTATCCTGTGAATGTGTAATGAAGATGTAGTCATCAATGAGGATTTTGGTCATACTATGTACACTATATTCTTCCAAGTTAGACTTCATGTCTGAAATAAAAGGTACTTAAGGAGCTCAAGTGTAAGGGTGGAATTTGAGCCGAGGGCTCGGAGCTCGGCTTGGGCTTGGCTCGTTTAAGCTCGGCTCGAGCTCGCTCGTTTACTATATGAGCCGAGCTCGAGCTCAAATTAAAGCTCATGTAACAAATGAGTTTGATGAAGCTCGGCTCGTTTAGCTCAAATAGCATATTTATGGTGTAAAATAACCGAGGGCTCGGAGCTCGGCTTGGGCTTGGCTCATTTAAGCTCGGCTCGAGTTCACTCATTTAATATATGAGCTGAGCTCGAGCTCAATTTAAAGCTCGTGTAATTAGCGAGCCGAGCTTGAGCAAGGTAAAGCTCGGCTTGTTTAGCTCGAATTCCACCCTTACTCAAGTGCAGCCATTATCATCACTTTCTTTTTTTTCCCAAAGAAAATTGTATCTTTTTTAAATCTATTATTTGTGATATTCAATCTTGGTCTTCTTCGTCTAATCACTATGAATTTCGATTTAGGATTAAAACTCAGTATGTTTAGTGGAATAAGCACATTTCCTAATTCCTTAGTAGGGATCCTAATTCCTTATCTCAGTCGTTAGTGCTTAACTCTTGAATCCTGATCTCACCAGTGGTTGGTTTACATTGTTTTCCCAACCATTGGTTCATCACAATGTTTAATTTGGATTTCATTACTAAGTATGAGCAAATTGATGTATGATTTAAATGATGTCTTACTGGAATCAGACTTTGCTATTTGTAAGAATGAAGGAGTACAACGCAGGTAACTACAAAGTTGATTTACTATGTTGAATTGTGTTAAATTCTATGTTAGTGGTGATGCTAGGAGAGTTGTAACATTGATATATTAGAGAAACCATAAATAAGAACAGAGAAGACTAGAGATTGATTAGGGTTGGAGTTTAGAGTCTGAGAGAGAGTTTGTTCTCTATCCAGAGTTATATACTTATACTAACCTAAAATATGATAATAGCAACTACTAGATATGGATGTCCGCACTTATAGAAACATGGGACTTTCCATATTGGACACATACTAATACTAACATATTCTAATATTCCCCCTCAAGCTGTAATTACGCAAACTATGCAAATTACAAGTTGGATTACAAAAAAACAAAAGATAATAATACTGCTCTTTCTTGTGCATAGAACTGTCTTTAATTGAAGAACTTGAACAACTGTTGAGACGTTCTGGAGGTGAAACTATCGGTGTAGGCAATGGCCTAACCTGAATACTGAAGGTGTACCACAGTCACAAACTGAAATCTATAACACCGGTTTAGTGGCGCGCTGTTTGGCTACTACTTACTCCATTATTTGTTATGGTCAGTCATAATATAAAATGAAAACAATAACACCGACTTGATGTGCTTCTTGGGCTACTATCAATGTCACCATTAATGTTAACAAAAATACTATTATGGGTACTCCGAAACATACTTGCGGTTGAGGTTTGATCGCTACCTAAAACATAATGGCAATTGAGGCTTGATCAAGCACGAATATCAAGAAAGACCGAATAGTGGAGATGTCATCTTGAAAGACCGAATAGTGGATATGCCTTGTCATGAAGAGTTCGCTCAAGGCTTGCGGAATATGGAGACATGAGTACTCTTCCTCATAAACGCCTCCATATTCTCCTTCCTCATATACCTTGAATGTCTTCATATCTCCCTATTCCCCCTTTCAAGTTGGAATATACAAGTATGTTGAAACATACAAAGGCTTGTCTATTCCGACTTGAACTTGAAACTTAGAAAACTAAATACCAACTTATACAACCAACCAATGCCCACTTCAAAAATCTATACCTCATACTCCAATTCACAAAAAAAAAATTCTAACAGAACATGCATCAAACAATACTCACTATAGAGGATGAAGGGTGGGTCGCACCTTTTTATGACTGCGAACTTCGGGAACAGTGGAAGATGGAAAGAATAATTCCTCGTGAGATAGAGGTCATGTGCCCTTATAATACTTCAAACAAACAACTTGATCATGTTCTAGAAACTGAGACAAAAGACGACATCAATACCAACTGCGCGGAAGCTAGAAACCCAAACATCCATAACCGCATACAAACAATACTACCCCTCCAATCCTGGATGAGAGTGTAAACTACCTTCCAAAGGCTTGATACTTCTAAAATCTCCAAAACTGAATAGTGGAGGCTAGAGCTAGGCCATCTTGCAAAGGTATATTGAGATGCTGCGTGCCCCTCGATCTTGTTAGTTCGCGAAAACTTTTTTTTCTTTTCTTACGGCATGGTGCCGTCGCCTCTTCTCTCTGGATGAAAAACGAACTATACTGAAAACAACATTTGGCGAAACTGTCCAATACTAACTTCGGAGACTGTGAGATACAAAGAGGTTGTGCCCCTCTTATCAATACTAAGACAAAGAGATTGCGGAAGACGTAGACTGAGGAAGCGAAACAATACTAAGAAACTAATACTGAGAAACTTCGGATCTCTCTCCTAGCATTCTTCAAACAAACTTTAAACACCAGCGGAATCTTAAAAACTTACTTCGAACCATAGAGAATAATGAGACGAGAGATTCCGGAACTCATAATACTTAAACATGACGATGAACAGTACCGTGAGCAGTGCTTGTGAATAGTCACGGTGAATAGTAACTATGAACAGTACCGTAAATAGTGTCGGCAAATAGTAACTATAAATATCAGTACCGATGAATAGTGCTAGTGAACAGTAAATCTATCCAGAGAAAGATTGAAACTTCAATTGAGATATAAGAACTTCGAGAAAGCTCGAAACTTGACTTGAATACTATACTGAAAAACTTAAAAAGACTTTTTTTTTTCTTTTGTTTGTGAGAGATTTCTCTCCTAACATACCACTGAACCTCGGTCTGATACCATGTTAAAATTCTATGTTAGTGGTGATGCTAGGAGAGTTGTAACATTGATATATTAGATAAACCAAGAATAAGAACAGAGAAGACTAGAGATTGATTAGGGTTGGAGTTTAGAGTCTGAAAGAGAGTTTGTTCTCTATCCAGAGTTATATACTTATACTAACCTAAAATATGATAATAGCAACTACTATATATGGATGTCCACACTTATAGAAACATGGGACTTTCCATATTGGACATATACTAAGCTAATACTAACATATTCTAATATATTGAAACGAAAGTAGAGTGCAATGTCAGGATACAACTGACAAAATCATGCAAGAGAACTCTTTTCTGACAAAACTTTTCAAAAATGTCTTCTGTAGCAAACAAAAACCCTCCACCTAGCAAGACTATATGGATTAGTTTCAATGATCGTGTGCAAGCACTTCCTAGATAACTGCAACTTAATATATGGACACATATTCCGAAAATCATTCCTGGTTTAAGTAAGAGTTCATACGCACATAAGAGACGAGCTATGAGAGAAGGTAGGTGATCGAATTGTCAAACATCAACTTGCCCTAGTCTTCAACGTCATAGTGAAAATTCAGTTTTTACGGTTTTCATGTACCAGCCACCTGCTCATCGAGCACAGCTGAGGAGAGTAATCCAGCCATCTGGTTGGGACTCAAAAATTTCCAAGTCTTAGGGATCTAACTTAAAATGACTCACCTTTCTAAAATTTTAGTAAAACTTATTCAAAACCTAAAAAAATTAATTAAATTTTTTCTTCTGATATCTGTACATATTTCCCTACAGCTCCTGTACAGTTCTTTCCATCATCTGTTTTCATCCATTGTTGGATGTGAGTGTATCTTATACCGTTACGTTGCATTTTTTATGTTGATCGTTTTGGTACCTCACGGGTCAAGATCGGACGAGTAATGAAGTGCAGATCGTCTCTTGAAGTTGGCAAGGCACTGAGGACAAGATCGGAATTTCCTGATTACATTTGGGCTTGGGCCAAAATTTCAATTTCATTAAAGAGGCACATGTGAGGCACGTGCCATCAATCTACTTAACCCACGCGACTGCCCAACACCTCATCTTCTTCCTCACAAAATCCCCAACCCTAGCTGCCCACACCAACTCGCGACCATGACCTCACCTCAACACACCACCACTCCAAATTTTTACAGCCTGCTCCATTTTCAACCCCCATTTCAACTTAAAACCCCAATTTTATCAATCCCTACTCTAAATGGCTCGAGTTCTTAAAATAGCGCCTGAGCAAAATTTTCAAAACCTCTTCAATTCCGATCTATTTGAAGTGCACTTCAAAGTTAAGATTAGAAGAAGATGATGGAAACCCTTGGTTTAGTTGAAAGGTGCAGCTTATTCTCCATCTCTTACTCTTTCATTTTATAACTGCATGCTTAGAGGGGAGGATGACCGCATCACGGTTGTCAAGGATGGCCGCTCACTGGAGCTCACCAAGGAGGTGGTGAGTGGAGTTCTGGGGATTCCTCTGAAGACTTATGTTCAGACAAAATAGTCCCCAGACGGTAAGACCATTGACGTGATGATGGTAGAGACACTTTTTAAGGGGGTTAAAAACCCCAAGTCTCACTGCACTTTTTAGAGTTCACTACGAAGAAACCAGCTAGCAGTATCTCAGTGGACAGCCTACAACCTACTAGGCTCAGCCAAGCCTTTGAATATAGGTAAGGCGATGCTTCATCTTTTATGAATTCTTCAAGAGCAGAAGAACAGCTTCTGCATCATCTCCTTTATCTTCGAGCAACTCTACAAGCCAAAGAAGTCAACCGCCCCTCTACCAATGCTGGTCACCAGGATCATGCAGTACATCCGGAAGTTATGGCTTTCGGAAGTTTATGCCCACTGCATCCGGAAGTTATGGCTTCCACCTTAAGCTAGAGCCGCTGAGTAAGCACGCCCGACTGAGAAAGTAATCCACTCGACAGTTCACTCAGCCTATGGGTGGAATTCACTTCCTCCATGGAGGCCAGAGGATTCTACATACGTATCTCCACCAACTCAAGGTAACTTAAGGGAACATTATAGTAGAACAACAGACCATCGAGAGAGCGGCGTTCTTCCAAATGGAGCAAATGACACTTTCAAGATCTGATGTCACTAGAACACTGCAGAGCATCAAAAAGCGCTCCCGCATAGTGATAGACATGCTAGGTCCCGACTTCAGCAAGGAGAAGGATATTCTAGACGTCGAGACGAGTCACACATGGATTCTTACTAGGATTCTCCCTAGTGTCTGTATAGTTGGATTTATTTATTTTTCTATTTCTTTCTTACGTGTATGTCGTAGTATAAGTTTAATTATATGCTTAATATTATTTGTTTGTTTTATTTTGCTTTTCTTGTGGAATTTGGTATATGAGTAGAAGGTAAAACATATACATCATGCCAAAATTTTCCATTTTTCTTTCATGCATTACATATATGTTTTCAAAAAATACAAAAATCCAAAAAGATTTTACAGTAGAATAATTAAATATCACTGGTATAATAAACCATGTATTTCTCGTTCTATATCAAACAACCCACGCCCCAAACTTATTTGGGGGTGGTGTATTTTCATCATGAAGAACATAATACAGGTGTATCGCCGTTTTTGCTCATGTTTCTATAGTAATCTCTTTTCTTATCTCTTCATACTTTGAGGACAAAACATAGTTCTATTTGGTGGTGGTATAATAACATTTTGCAAAAACTAGGCATTTTCTATATAATAGTATATTTATTCATTTCTAAATTTTTTTCGAAAAAGACCAAAAATATTTTTCCATTTAGTATTAAAAAATCTTGTTTCCTTTTTCTATGATGAATAAAAAGTTTGGAAGTTTCATTATAGCAATAGTGTAAAGATTCGTTTTTCGTACTTAGACTAATATATGTACAATAGTTTCTACATCTTTTCATGAATGGCATGCATCAGCATTTGTTTGTATATAGCAGTGAATTTCCGAAGCCAAGGTTAGAACAATTAAGTTCCATATCCTGTGAGAATCTAGCCAAAAGCCTCATCTGAATAATTATTGAGTGATGTCACAAAGGATATGATGTCCGGATAGAAAGACCACACGACCACTTGCTTGATCACCACACCATATCCTAAGAGAGAATTTAGGCCCTTTTTGGATCGATATAGCCAAATAAACATTAAAAACCCAATAAGATGGTTTTCCTCTAGTTATCCCTCTTGAGCCTTCACCCTTTCTAAAAGCCTTTTTATTCTTCACCAAAAATTCCTAACCTGTTACAACACACAATAAAAAGCTTACCCAGCTGACAACTTGAGAACTAGATGAATATCATAAAAAGATAAGAGAAGACCTTGTACAAAAACAGAACAATTATTTTCTTCAAAAAGAAAAGAAAAGAAAGACCAATCAAAAACCAAAACTCCCAAAAAAAATATCATTGGAGTAAAAAAAAATCGAATCTCCCAAAAGTTCAAAATCAAAAGAAGACGATATCAGAAACAAAAGCAAAGTTAAAACTCCCAAAATTCAAAATTGTATGGAGTCACAAAGCCAAAGAGCTAAAAGAATGTATCACAATTCGGAAGCAAAAGAACAAAACAAGGTTCTTCTCTGGTTACAAGTATCTTGAAGACCTAGTTTCTTGATTTATCAGATTTTGTTTTCTCTTCCTTTTTCTTTCTAAACCATCACCCTAGCCCTGTAACTCCTAATAAAAGACCTCTAGCTCTATTAGGAATATGATGGTATGGCAGTAAGTGGCAAGCGTGATCAATCGACCCCGATTTCTTTGGACGTCATTTGAGTATGCGAGGAATATAAATGCCCATTGCACTTGAGAGAACGAACCTTGAGGGAATCTATCAAAGAGTTGTGATTGCAACACACCCCTATGAGAACCCACCTTAAAGACGCTCTCCAAAAGCCTCAAAACAACTCTACTTTTGCATTTCATTGCTCATGTTTTGCACATTTATCTTTATATGACTAAATTATTGTATACATGTTATTCTAAGTTCAAAGGAGGTTGTCCTTATTCACCGCTAATGAGATGTATGAACTTCTGAGAATAAATAAGGAAACAAGACCCTTTGTACTAAATAGAAGAAGTTTGTGAGTACCTTCACTGGAAAACTCTCACGAGGCTTAAAGCTCGTCCACTAGAGAATTCCTAGTGGTTTAAGGCCTTGTTGCATATGGTCGATCAATGCAATCGCACTCTGCGAAACGAGATTAGTATAACTTATAATAAATCACTCATTTGTAGTTTTTTTCTCTCATCCTTGCTTGAGGACAAGCAAGATGCTATTCGGGGGTGGTAATCAACTCCCAAATGTGCATTTTATTACCTATATATTACTGCATTACAACCCTTACGAAAAAAACAACTCATAGCTTTTATTGCCTTTTTCAGGTTTTAGAGTATTTCAGATCACTTATCATAAAAGTTGTGACTTAGCACAAAAAATAGCCTTAATCACGCTTATTATGAAGACCAGAAGCTGCTATGGAAAAGTGTTAAAAAAGTTAAAGTCAAAGGTCAATGGTCAATGGTCAAAGCCCTCAACTTAGAAGACCAGAGATGGAGGCCCTTATCTCAAAATATGACATTCTCCCAAAACCTACCTTGGTTAAAAAGAAATCAAAAAGCAAAAGAAAAAGCAAAAGCAAAAGTGAAGTGTGAGGTGTCTCATTTGTAATGGAGAAGGGCAAATCTGTAAAAGATAAAAGTAAGGGTATATAATCCAAAAGTTAGGGAGAGAGAAAACATCCATTGCCTTAGGATCCAAACCATTTGGTTTGTTTAATTTCTTGTCTAGTTTTTCAATTTAAGTTTTTACTTTATTGTTCTTCATTTCCTTTTAATTAAAACTTGTTATTTTCCTTTAATTTGTTCTTATTTCAATCTTCAATCTTATCTTGTTGTTCTTATTTCAATCTTCAATCAATATTTCTTTCAATGTTTTTATGTCATTTCAATACCAACAACTAAAGCTTTTATATTTTCATTAGCTTAAAACCAATCTAATCTATACCAAGAGTCTACCTTTCTTCTTCACAACTCCCACACTCAAACTCTAAACAATTTATGATGAACCTCACTTCTAAACAAACTCTTTTGAAGTTACACACCACATACACGTACAACTTCAGACCTTCATATAACATGCTTCTAATGAACTTGGATGATCTATCTCTTTCCACCGCCTACACCCAATCCAAATATATATATAGATATAAAACTAAACCTTCCCCCAATAGTTAAGCACATTAGCATAAACAATCCATTACCGAATCAACTACTTCTTAAGGGAAGCTATAACACCTTTTGCTCTTTTGGAGGATAACATATAACTTATTATAGTAAACAAGGATACACTTCAATAAGTAGTCTTGACTTTTAATTGCCTTCCAAATAGCTATATTTTCTAGCAAAATGATATAAATATGACATACACATCTATTTTAATGCACACTAATTTTTCGTTACCTATAGGAACTACTGCAAATGGCACTTCTTCAACACCACTGCATAGCAGACATTAACTCCTTTGATAAAGATTGGAAAATAATTGTTAAGGTTAATAGAATATGGGAAGCTATTAACTACACCTCATATGAAGTAAAAAGTCTAGACATTTTGCTCATTGACAAACATATATGCGTATATAAATCATCTTTTTTTCCCTTAATCGAATTCGATTTATATCACATGATTTGCACTTTTCTCAGGGACATCAAATACATGCCAGAGTTCATAAATCATTGATTAGCAAGTTCAAGCATCACATAGTTGAAAAGAAAATTTACTCTATGGATCGCTTTTCTCTGTTCAAAAGCAGCAACACATATAATGTCACATCTGTAGAATATATTATTAGTTTCAAATGGTACACCAGCATAAAACCAATGAAAACTGAAATTACAGACTTCCCAGAGCATGCATTTTCATATGTCGATTTTGATCAAATGTCATTGAAAATCGACAACAAACATCTCATTGGTAAGTAACTATAAAAATATTTTATTAACTTTTTCTAAAAGGATTCTAATATTTGACAATTTTTTCTTTCTTTACAGATGTAGTTGGGTGCATGGAGCAAACTAAAAAACATAACAAAAACAAAATGGACATGAGACTATAATGAGACACATAGAGCTCTAAAACGAACAGTGAGTTATCTCATTCCAACCAAATGAACAAATTCATATATGCTACCTAATTATTACATTTTTTATGTAGGGGATATGTGTTGAAAATAATATTGTGGAGCTCCTCAGCAACACAGCTCAATGATCAAACAATCAACAATAACTGGAATACAGTAACCCTAATCGTCACTTCTACAAGCGTTAAATATAATGGTATGTTTATTCACACCAAACTTAACATTAATCATATTGTATCATATTGTATTATCATTTAACTTACCCAATGCTTAACATATTATAGATGACTATGTTGAATTTGTTTTGTCATCAACAGCTGCAACAAAACTATATCTTAATTTGGAAATTCCACATGTTGCAAATATCATAAACAGGTACTTTCAACTACAAATGTCCATTTAACACAATGCCCGATTTGCATTTACATGTTATTTTTTTAATCTAAGGAATCATGTGACCTTAAGATGGAGCTCTTCAAAAGTCTTACTGTTAGTTTTTTTTTCTAAAACACTAACAAGTTCTTAAATTCCTTACAAAAATATTGTTATACTTATGCCTATATCATTTGTTCAATAAGAAGGTATATGCAACAATACTCATTGATTGTTTTTTGTGCTCAATTATTCCACCGACTATTCTGTCGCTCTCTAGTCCAGTACATGAGCCTCCTCAAAAATTGTCAAGAATCATTGAACACACATTGTCGCAGAACATAAAAACATTGTCAGATATCATTGCTTCAGTTAATGATCTTTCATCAAGGGTATATCAATCAAATTATATTAATCTACAGCTTTTAGCTCTTACCTATTCCATGTCCTATATATATAACAAACCATGCTACTTGTAGCAAATACATTTTACCTGTGAAGCAACTATTTCCAAAATACTTCATGATTGGGGATGGTCTTACAATGCATGCCCATAGTGCCGAAAAAGAGTTGATAACACTAATAGCAGTTACAAATGCACAAACCATGGCATTGTTAACCTAGAAGAAAAGTAAGTTTTAATCTTAACAACTTCTCTATTGATATGCTATAATTAACTTATATTGCGTAGGTACCATCTAAGAATTAATGGAGATCAAAGACGATACATCTAACGCAAAAGTTATAACATTTGATCGTGAAGCAACAAGAATCCTACAAAAAACTGAACAAGAACTATCTCATATTCATTCATAGGTGGCCGGAAAAAAAAAACTATAGTTTCTCCTACTTTTAACACATGTCTTTAACTGCAATTTAAATTGTGCACATTTGCTAGGTCCAGGAAAATGGCACAGATATTATACTACAACTGTTCCAAGATTTAGTTGGATATAGAGCTATATTTCAAATAAAAATAACCAGCTTCAACAAGCAGCAGAAAAACAACTTCTTCACTCTTTCAAAAGTTGTCTCTCCTATTACGAATGAGTAAACAAGTCATCATGCATGCTCCAAGCCTACTAGGGAACTTCAGTGGCTCTAGCTTTACCTTATCTGTAAACAAGTCATCATGCTCCAAGCTAGCCTGCTAGAGAACTTCAGTGGCTCTAACTTTACTTGCTCTTTATATGTATATATATATATATGATAGTACTCTTTTGTTCAACAACAATCCACTCATTTGCTATTTTGTATCTGTGTCTCTATCTATATATGGTATTTACTCTTTTCTTAGGGCGTGCTTTATGCCTTCTACCTCTGTACTCTGTCTCAATAGCTTTTGTATATAAACTTTTTTTTTTGCATATACTCTTTACTCTAACATTTCCACGTGCTTTTGCACGTGCATATATGCCAGTATTATTAATTAATGTGGGGGCATATATAGTAACACAGGGCTATCAAGAGTGCATACAGTTGTATAAATAACAAAAAGAATTGTATTACATCAAACGAATTTAGTGGAGGCTCCACACTAGAAAAAAATTGGGCCTACTGGGCTATAGAATGAGCCTCCCCACTTCCCCAGTACATGTAGATACCGCCACTTCTTACACCAAGGACGAAATATCGCTAAAATATCGATCATAAATTTTGTCTATTACCCAAAACCCCCCTCTGTCTCTCTTAAACCCTGAAAGAAAAAAAAAAAAACTTTTTCTTCAGCCAAAAAACTCGAAAATGGGAAGCAGAAAGCTAGTTAGAGATATCTTTCTCTCAAAGCAAACAAAAAAGGTTCGTGTTTTTTTATGTGAATGAAATAAAGGTTGGTTCTTGGTGTGAAATACAAGTTTGAGTAATGGGTGTTGTTTGTTTTAGGTTGTGCAATCGAGATTTTCTTCCATTTTGGCCAATAGGGTATTTGTTATTCGTCGTTTTTGTGCTCAGAATGAGTTGCCCAACAAGGTTGAACAAGGGTATGTGGCATTCTGTTCAAATGTCCTTCTTCGTTTTCCTTATATAGTTTTGTATATTGTCTGAGTTTACCTGTTGATTAATGCAGGACAAAGGCGGTTACTGAGAACCTGAGCGAACGTGTAAATGGGGCGTCGAAAGAGTCTGAGGCTTCAGTGAAGAAGGTTAGGCTCTAATCTTTTCAGATTATTTTAATTACTCTTTGAATCATTGTCTGGGTTGCATTTCTACTCTTATGTAAGTTCCATGCGAGAATTATGGTTAGGTTGAACTGTACAAGTCATGCATCGTATTCTGAAGATAAATAAAGGATGAGTCTGAATAGGAAACTGTATGACTATGCTAACACCATTTATATATACTTATAGGGAAGGTTACTGACAGGAGCTACCATAGGATTACTTATAGCTGGAGGAGCTTATGCAAGTATTGTGGATGAAGGAACTTTCTGGTACATTATCTTATATCTTAAGTAATGGGTTTATCTAGGATGAGTTTAGCATTTGTATATCTTAAGTAATGAGTATAGTATATGTAACACCATTTGTAAACTCTTAATAGGTGACTTTCTCTGGACTCTATGGATCTCTTAAATCTAGAAGTTCATGGAACACCTATCCACGTGTACTTTTTCGTATCAATTGAAACTTAACTAGCGGGAAAAAAATGTATTAAGTTTAGCAGTTATCCTAGATCTTGTAATCTTTGAAGCCGCAAATGGGTTTTCTTAGTCCAGTTAATTTGGCGAGGTTGGACATTTAGCAGTATGCCTTACCTTACAGGATAATCGGATCTGTTCCATTTTGCCTTCCCATTTAGAACATGGAGTTCTTGTATATATGTATTTTGTTAAAGATGGGAACAAGGTATTTTGTTTTGTAAAAAAGAATGAAGGTCTGAGTGTTGGTGTTGTTGTAATTAACAAAATTATCTGTATTATGGTATTTTTTTAATTGATAAAAAAGAATATTATTCTTCCATGCTGGCAGTAATTTATAGCTCATATGTATTGCATTCTGCTCATAAATTTAAGGGGGTTATAGCTAGATTGTGAAACATATAGTGGATATGTATGTGAAGATTTTCCTCACTGAAAATCTGCTCAATTGAATATGTCTAACCTTGTCAAAAGAGACAAAAAATTGTAATTAGTTTGATGCAATCCCAAAATTTGAACACAGCATTTTACACGCTTAGACATGTAATTGAGCTAACGTTTTTCCGAGGATGGTCTCCATAGTAGGGAGATCATCTTCTCAAAAATAAAACAGTTCTGAGCCAATACTGTAGGCCCCCTTTTGGGGTGTAGTGTATAATTGACATACATTTTCAATTTTAGCTCTTCTCTATTATTCATTTGTTATTTAAATGTTGTGTTTACTCATTTTGATAAGATTTTCTGTACACATACTGTACGCAGTGGATGGCTATTTTCAGCAACAAAAGTTGTGAACCCTTTCTTTGCCTTTCTTGATGCGGAAAGAGCACACCGTCTAGCTATTAAAGCAGCAGCCCTTGGGTTGGTTCCCAAGGAGAAAAGGCTAGATCCATCAATATTGGGGCTGGAAGTATGGGGTCGGAAGTTCTCAAACCCAATAGGTCTTGCTGCTGGTTTTGATAAAAATGCTGAGGCTATTGAAGGGCTGCTAGGTTTAGGTTTTGGTTTTCTTGAGGTTGGCTCCGTAACTCCAATGCCACAGGGTGGTAATCCAAAGCCTCATTATCTTCAGATTGCCACAAGAGGGGTAAGCATGTTTGTTGTTTTGTTTTTATTTTTTATTTATTTCTTTATTTGTTTCTTTTAATCTTTGCACTGTAGCCCATCATTTTTCATACTATTGAATATCATAGGTTAATTCTGTTTTCTGCATCTCAAATTCTCTATTGTGGAGAGTTGATTATGGATAATTATGTCTCTGTCTATCTGTATACTTACATCAAATGAGATTATGGTTCTTGTCTTGTGAACATTGGTCTTTTCCAGCTTCTGTATCCTAATCCGACAATTTCATGTTCCATTGCAGTGCTATCATCAATCGCTGTGGTTTTAATAGTGAGGGCATCACATCTGTTGCTAAGCGATTAGGTGCCCAGCATGGAAAGCGAAAGCTGTATGAAAGCGCTAACCCACCACCTGCTTCTGATGATGAAGACGAACAACCAGTCAAAGTCCCTGGCGTTCTTGGAATAAATCTTGCCAAGAATAAGACTACTGAAGATGCTGCTGGTGATTTTGTCCAAGGAGTTTATACCTTATCCCCGTATGCCGATTACTTGGTATTTACTCACGTCCTGCTCATAAATGCATTGGTTTTGTCATTTATTATCAGATAGATATGTATGGATCTTATTTTCTTCTAGTCAGTTTTATGCAATACTTATATGTGTCTGCAGGCTATAGGCCTACTGTTATATTGATCTTTAACGGAAAACCATGTACATACTTATATCTTATATGCAGGTTATAAACGTTTCGTCACCTAACACCCCTGGACTTCGGAAACTTCAGGGAAGAAAACAACTGAAGGATCTTATTAGGAAGGTAAATTATTCCAATCAGTTTTCATTTCTGTTTTATTTTTTGGATCGGTAAAGGGTAAATTGTATTAGATCAAAGAAACGTAGGTCGAGATAACCTACACTTACATAATTACATAGTACAAAGAAACAAAAACAACCCAAAAGTAAATCAACCACCCTACTCAAGACTCTATGCATCATATCTTCCTTCTAGCTACAAATTGTTCAAAACGAATGTCTCTTAGGTCCATATAAATTTTACTCCAATAACAAAGAAGCCCCTGATGGCTAGTACAACTTTCTGGATCGCCATAGCTTTGCCCTCAAAGATGCGTCTATTACGTTCCAACCAAATACCCCACATAATTGGGTAGCATGTTCCATGTCCTCTGCCCTCCAGATGAAAATGGTCATGTGTGCCACTGAGTAAGGAGATAAACTACCCGACCGGGACAGACCCAAACCAATACAGACTCCCAATGAAAGCAAGACCAAACCATATAAGAAAAAGGACAATAGAAAAGCACATGATTAACCAACTGTGTGCCATTTTCTTTATTACTATTACTATTACTATTATTATAATTTTTTGTGTTATTATCATTAATATTTTTACTATTCTATGTTTGTCCCTTCGTGTGCAATGATTGAGCAGTTGTCATTCCTTTTATCGCTAACTTTGTGTTTTCCCTAAAGGTACTATATGCTCGTGATCAAATGCAATGGGGTGAGGAAGGCCCTCCCCCACTTCTTGTGAAAATTGCTCCTGACTTGTCGAAGCAGGATCTCGAAGATATTGCAGCTGTATGAGCTTGCTTGATTCGTTTTTAGTTATTTCTAGGCTTTTATTTTTTCTTTGTCCTTATTCTTTGTTTATTTATGGTATTTCAGGTTGCTCTTACCCTCCGCTTGGATGGATTGGTATATAAATTTTATCTCTTTAAATTAGTTTGCTTGTTTTTGTTGCTTCCTTTCTCTTTAAGTATCCTTTTTGCATGTAAATTAAGCTTGAAAAATGGATGTTTGGTATAGCTTGTGGGTGGTTTTATCACTAAATAGTATATACCTAACAAAAAAGATGGAAATTGGGTGAAATCTTTGCTGCCATTTTATAACTGTAAAACCTTCACCCATATTTGCATCCTTTTTGGAGGTATTTTGTAGAAGAAACGTAATGTAGTTCTGACTGGCAGAAGCTTCAGTTTAATAGAATCTACACTTTAATTTAAACACAATTCAAAGAAGACCTAAAATCACTCTTTTATTGAATCTCTCAATTACATAAACTTCAACACTGAGGAACCCTAATTACAAACCCTTATTTAAACTAAACCTATAAAGCATAAACCAATAGTAACACGACATGTGTCACAACTAATTAATGGACTCGAACCATGGGCTTGGACTCAATTAAGGGGCTCACGCCCATAACATGTAGAGGGAACATAGGCGCACGCCTATGACACTGACGGACTCGACTAATGTTCTACATCAAAATGCCTCTTAACTATATACAAGATACAACATCCTTATTTCAGGTTCAAATCATCTCTACTTCTTCTAATGTTCTTCATGTTTACATTCAAGCAAGCACAACCATAAATGGGTAGTCTTGCATTCTTCTGAGGCTACTAAATGTGTAACTTCTTCTGACTTGTATGAGTTATTTTCTGATTGGGAGCTCTTGAGAGCGGGCATAGTGACACTTTTAAAGTTTTACTCTAATATCTTACCATTGCAACCATTGCACGCCGAGCATTTGATGCGCGATGGTATGGCGAATGAGGTACAATTAACTGATAAAAATATAAAATTAAGGAGGGTATGGATTGAAACATCTTAGTTACTATATTATAATGTAATGTGTACTGTAAATATCGTTTCTTTCATTCATCTACATATATCCAATATAGGAAAGAGTTTGAAATTGCAGATTTTCATGTAGTAAGATTTGTTGTGAACTTCAAAGTCGTTCCTTGCTTCTAAAGCTTGCATACCTCATCATTCCCCAAATTGTTGGCCTTATATGGATTAGGAGAGCACTCCATGTCCTCTTTCATTTCAAGTAGTCACACTATGTGTCTCTTTATTTCTAGTAGTGGCGTACCAAGATGGACATGCTGAGAGAAGTATAGGACCATCGGAGATTCAAAGACCAGCCCATATGTTAATTGACACCTCCCATAATCCTCCCCATCTAAAGTTCAAACGACTTTACTCTTTGCTGAGTTTATTAAGAATGACAATGCCATCCGAGGCTGCACACCATGCACAAGCAGAAACCTTAGAAGTAAGTTCGAAGGCTAAGTTTTAGAAGAAGGGAAGGATAGGTTTGGAAATAGCTGATCCCCAGGAGTGGAGAGAAGCAATAAGCAGGGAAGCCATCTATTTTGACGTAACAAATCTGCAACTCAGTATTTTATCTATAGGAATTCTCTGAAAATTTTCCATTATGGTATCCAGATTTTCTAAGGCTGAGTCCAATGGCTCTCTATCCCCTTAAAAGTAGAGCTAAAGTCAACAGATTTTACTCTCTATCATTAATTTCCTCTGTATATATACAAAGGATTTTACTCTCTATCTTTATTTTACTCTCTATATATACAGAGTAAAATAAAGATAGAAAATAAATCCTTTTATATATACAGAGGAATTAATGATAGAGAGTAAAATCTGCTACTTTTTAAGGGGAGGGAGCCATTGGACTCAACCTAAGATCATCCTCATCCTCTTTGTCCGTAAGATTCCAAAAAAACCGAATTCCACAATAATTTGCAATGTATTTGTTTCATGTACTAGTTAATAGTACTGACCTTTACAGATTGATATGATAAGATGCCTTTGATGCTTCTATATCTGGAATTAGTAATGATATGCATATTTACGATAAATTATAGTCGAACTGTTTGATTGTATATGGATGTGGTTAAATGTTACGTTTAAATTAAAAATTGTAGCGTAATCTAAATTCAGAAATCTGAATAAATTGAACTTTAAAAACCGAAAGCAATCTTGAATCTTCAGTCATTTACTCATTTTATACTCTTCATCTTACGGTTATTTATATATCTTTTTGGCAAATTTTGTGTACATAAATTCTTCTGCTCTGAAAGCATATACTATTGGATTAACCTGAAATTCTTGTACTCTTCTATAGCTTGCACATTACGTGTGAATGTACTTATTGGTTGTTCTATGATGCTTCCTCAGATTATATCGAATACAACCATCTTAAGACCTGATCCTGTAAGTAGCTATCCAGTTGCTGAAGAACTTGGTGGTCTTAGTGGCAAGCCTCTCTTTACTCCATCCACAAATATTCTTAAGGAGATGTATATTTTGACTAGGGTAAGTTCGGAGTATCTTTGTAATTTTCTTGAAATGCTACTTCTTTGTGCATGCAGTAAGAAGGTTGACAAAATTTCTCCATCACACAATTCCTCTCATTTATTATGGACTAAAGTAACCGCTTCAGATATTGAGCATGCAGTAAGAAGCTTGACATTTAGTATGCTTTGTCATACATCAATAAAGTCTACTTTTCTGAACCCATGGGATGTCCTATGATCCTATCTTGTCAAATATATTTCTTCTGATCGGTAGATAAGTTACAATGTGTCGAGCCATTGGACGCAATACCTTTTGGGGACCATTCCTCAATTTGGTTGTTTATCCTTGCACTGGAACTATGCCAGTCTTCTCTGTCAGATGTTTCCAAAGAAACAGTTGGCTGCAGTGTTATAGAAACTGTATTTTGGATCATCATTTCCCCCGAACAAGGACTAGCTCCACATTGTTAACTATGAGATGACCTGTGAAGCACTCCTCATAAACCGATAAAAGGGGTTGGGTTTAGCTGTGATCTAAGTATAACAATTAGGAAAAAGCGGTGAGTGTGGAAATATATAGTTTGATCTTAAAATACCTGTTTGAATAAAACTAGTTTAATCTTCATTTTTCTCACCCTTTATTTGTAAATGGAAATTATATGGACATTACATGGATGAACTCTAGATAAAAATCCCTTGCTTAAAAAGTTCCTTTCCGACTTTCTGTAAGATTGATTAATGCCATAGGTGGCATGTGAGGCATTGTAAAGAAACTTCTGAGAAAGAAGGCGATAGTTCTAATTCTTGAAACTGATGGTTACATAAACCTGACCTCTAAAAGATCTTTGAGCATAAAGAAAGAGAAATGCACAAGTTGGTGTCAGAAGTCAAGGAGATTCTATTTGATTGGGCTTGTGTTAATCCATTGTTTAAGGATGTAAAGTTTCTAGACTTTATGTGTAATTGGGATGGGATTGTGAGATGAGTGGGTCTTTGTCCATTTGTAAATTTACTTTAAATCTATATTTATAGTGAATTATACAGATCTAAAAAAAAGGAAGGAGATTGAACTTTTCTTTTTCAATCCAAAAACAACATCTCCATTCATTTTGTTTTGATTTAAGGGGCTGTCTCTGCGAACCAATCAGATTGTTTCTGCTACTGGAATATTTCATCCATGCATTCTGTCATCTAATGGTTACTACAAACTCCCAGCTCTTAAGATGGAAGAACGGTGAACTTTTTATCAAAATGAAAGGGGGAAAAATGTTCAATTGATTCTGATTTAAGGGACCCAGGTTACGTTGACTGAACAGATTAATTCTGCTAGAGGATTGTTTCGTCCGTGCCTTCTGTCCTATAATGGTGGGTCCTATTATGATGTGTATATATCCCTGCAGGCAATGCAATGCCCTTGATTTTGTTTGTTATTAAGGACATGTAGTTTGATGATATAAACATGTTGTTTGGCAGGGTAAGATACCTCTTATTGGATGTGGAGGTGTCAGCAGGTACATAAACTAGCTTGCTTCATCTTATCGTGCTCATTGATCATGACCTCTGTTTTCTGTAACTAATATGTGTTGCTTTACAATCTGATCCAGCGGTGAGGATGCATATAAAAAGATAAGAGCTGGAGCAAGCCTTGTGCAGATTTATACAGCTTTCGCCTATGGAGGACCTGCTCTTATTCCCCAGATGAAGGTACTTTCTCAAAATTCTTGAAGTTAGTGCTGAAGGTGTCATGAACTATTTGAGCCTAATTGTTAACTCACATTTGTACAAGAGAAAGAAGAAGGTTATTTTGGTTTCTCCAAATATAAATTTTTCTTGTGATACTTCCTACAAATGTATGCCTAAGGTTCAGATCGTATTAATATTGATGTTGTGTCAGTAAACTAGGTTAGTTTGCTTCTTTGTAATTGATTACAATTCTTCATTTTTATTAAACTTGCTATGCTTAGTTCACAATCTCACATATATTAAAGATAAACTTAAACCTTGTTGTAAACTGAATAATACAAGTATCTATTCGTTTCAAGTCCAAATATTTCTAGATCAATTTGGATTGCAACATCAAAGTTATACAGTTTGGCTATTTGTCTTAAAAAGGATTCTTCATATGCATTTAAAGTGGACGTATCCATCCATCAACCCTCTGCACGCATTTCAAGTGCTACAACCCAAATAAGCTTATTCCTGCCATTTCCTGTTGCATGGTTTTCTTCTCTTTTTCTTTGCTCAGTAAAGTAAAATATCACTGTTAAAGTAGGCTGAGAAGGTCTACATTACAAGTGGGAAAAAAATTTAAAAAAAAAATAGAAAATAACCTATAGAAGGAATAAAACGACCCAAAAAATCCAGAGAAATGCAACCCATTACCCTGTGCCTAAGAACATAACACGATCCCACCTAGCTACAAAAGACTCAAAAAAACATTATATAAGCTCTTTAAAAACTTTGGCATTTGATTCATACTTTCATTACAATTATCCCTAAGAGTGAAGGAATGGAGAGGATCAAAGACTTTCAGCCTATTAGTTTATTGGGTTAATGGGTTCTATGTACAAGATTCTCACCAAGGTGCTTGCTACTAGGTTGAAAGGAGTAATAGGATGTACCATATTTCAATTTCTAAGAGTGAAGGAATGGAGAGGATCAAAGACTTTCGGCCTATTAGTTTATTGGGTTAATGGGTTCTATGTACAAGATTCTCGCCAAGGTGCTTGCTACTAGGTTGAAAGGAGTAATGGGATGTACCATATTTCAATATCTAAACACTTTTTGTTAAAGGAAGGCAACATTCTTGATTGTTGCCTCATTGCAAATGAGATTGTAGATTCCAAGGTGAGGAAGGGGGTGGAGGAATGGTGGTTCAAGTTGATATGATGAAGGCGTACGACCATGTTTCGTGGAATTTTCTTGATCATGTTATGGATAAGATGGGGTTTGGGATCAAATGGAGGAGATGGGTTCTGATTTGTATCTCATATTCCCAATTCCTCTATTCTTGTAATTGGTTCTCCAAGGCTTTTTTAAAAGCTCAAGGGGGATTCGACAAGGTGACCTGCTATCTTCAATTCTTTTTATCATGGTGACGGAGTTTCTTAGCAAGATGACTTCAAGATTGGGGAGAATGGTCTAATAGATGATTTTAAAGCTTCTTCAAGAGAAATGCTATCTCCGAGTCTCACTTGCAATTCGCCGATGTTACCATGTATTTCGTAGGTGCTACGATGGGGAAAGCTCACGCATTGAAGAATCTTCTTCTTTGGTTTGAGATAGATTTCAGACTAAAGATTAAAATGGGGAGGTCTAAAATCTATGGTGTAAGAGAAGTGGAGATTTTTCCGTCGATACTTGGGGCTTCCTTGGGGGAAGTAAGTCGAAACCTATATGGGATAAGATATGTGAGAAGGTGGAAGCCAAGTTGGCGGGGTGGAAAGTTAAATTCTTGTCCGAAGGGAGGAGAGTCACCTTAATGCCATTCTTAACCAAATTCCCAATTATTATTTTTTCTCTTTTCCTATTCCTAAAGGGAATGATTGATCAATTAGAAATGGTGATTAGAAGATTTGTGTGGAGAAGTAGTGAGGATAAGAGGAAGATTCATTGGGTTAGATGAGATAGGCTTTGCCTCAATAAGGAAGAAGGGGGGCATGGGTTTAAGTATTTATTTTTCATGGGGAAAGTATTGCTAGCAAAATGGTTGTGGAGATATGGAGAGCAATAGTGATTAAATACGGGGAAAGGGAAGTGAATGGAAACCAAAGCAAATTCGGCGGCCGTATGGTATTACACTATGGAGGAGCATCATGACAGAGTGGGTCATTTTTTTCCAAAGGGGTTACTCTAATACCAGGTGAGAATAGTTTCATATCTTTTTGGCATGACACATGGCTGGGAGAGAAACCACTTTGTAAGCAATTTGCCACTTTCTATGATCTTGTGGCAAAACAATAATGCTAGTGTAGGAGATTATGCTAGAAGAAGTGTGAATAGGATGGAATGGGAAGCTAAAGGAGGTTAAATGATTGGGAGGTATTTAGTTTCATTAGCTTGTTGGGCAGTATTTATCTAGAGGGGGATAAGTTTTGCGAAGAAGATGGGTGCTTTTGGAAGTGGGATAAAAACAAAGTATTCATGGTGAAAGCTATGTGTGGGGTTCTCGCCGAGAATCATGTGAGAGTATTGAAACCTCAAGAGATTATAGTAGATTTTTCATATAGGAGGATTTGGGTGCCTTCTATTCCTTTTAAAGTGGCATTCTTCACTTGGATGACGTTTCTAAGGAAGGTTCAAACAGTAGACAAGCTAATAATTAAAGGAATGAATATTGATAATAAAGGCTCTTATTGTGGAGGGATTTGGGATACGGGTCATATCTTCATTTGGGTGTTGTTTTGTTGAGAGGATGTGGGAGGTACTTTTTGCTTCATTCAACAAGCCTTGGGACACTGCCGACTATAATTGAGGGTGCACTTGGTGCGGATATCATAAAACATGCTCTATCACCAAAGACAAGGTGGATTGGGGAACGCCTTCCTAGAGCACCTGTTTGGGTTCTATGGATTAAAAGAAATTGGAGAATAATTGAGCAAAAGACCAAGGAAGCATTTAATGTCTTGTTGGAGGATCAAGGAAGTACTTTACAATTGGTCTAGGGTTGTGGCGGATTTGAGGCCTTCAGATTTCTAGACTGTGTAATTGCGAACATTGTAATGGGAACTTGAATGGTGACTTATGTTTGGGGTGTACGTAATCTCATGACTTAGTATCTTGCTAAGTTGGGATTAACCTTTTGTAATTTTTATCATGTCTTCGAATAAATGAATACCTTGTACCGCTAAAAAATATATATATATATAAAAAATAAAACCTTGGATCATCGAAACGAAAAAAATCTATATTGAGGGAATACTCTCCTTATGCATAGTTGAGATGCTTTGCATACATATCCGTGTTTCAAGTACTGGCATTTTTTTTTTTTTTTTTTTGCTCTATCTTCCTGAGATTTTTTTTTAATTGATATTTTCAGTAGGCCATTTTGATGGTTCAAATTCATAGGGTTTGCCTTTTGCTAGTGAAATTGCTATATTCTTACCAGTGGACTATTGAACTACTGGATTACCAATTTCCTATGTTATTTGCAGGCTGAGTTGGCGAAGTGCTTAGAAAGGGATGGTTTCAAGTCTGTCCGTGAAGCAGTTGGTGCAGATTGCAGATAGCTTTATTACATTCATTCAAAATTTATGATCGAAAGAGCCTAATATGCTCCTCATACAACGAAATTGAAAGAGCCTAATGCGCCTTACTTTAAACTTTAAACATAGATGTTAGAGCCGTTTTTGCCTTTTGGTTCCATTGTAATTTATTTTCATCTCATCTTGGCTATAGGGTACCGTTTAGTTAACTTTCAAAAGAGAGAAAAAAATATGAAAATTTAGATCTGAGGTTCCTAATTTCCTTCCTTTTATCTTCAGCCATAGCAAAAACAAAGGATTGAAGTTCCTAATTTCCTTCCTTTTTTATATATATTTTCTGTTATGTTTCTTAGTGATGAAGGATTGAAGCACAAGACATTCTGTTTCCTTTGTTTTTGCTCTTCCCTTCTTTTTGTGGTCTCTGCAGCAGTAACCGTGTAATTCTTCACTTTTCACCTGCTCCCTTATTCTAAAATCTAAACGGGTTGCGGCCCTTCCATTCTAGGTTCTGAGTATGTGGATTACTTTCTGATTCGTTAACCTCAAGGACTAAATACCCCTCCTCAATGTTGGAATGTTGGATAGGAAAAGTTAGTCTTATCTTGTATCACTGCGAGCTGAATTCAGAATACGAAAAATGGTAACATGCTATGTAAACTACATGAGCCTTTACTGAAGACTGGAAGTAACACGGAATTTCACACCGTTTATTGTTCATGCAATGTACATTGTTTTGTGGCGATTCGCCTTACTAGAATATCTGCTCCAAAGTTTAAAATAATTAGAGTATTAATGATTAGGCCAATGAAATTACTCAGTGATCGTCTCAAGCTCATTATAGTTGCAATTTGCATTGGACTTTCACGATTGGTCTGCTACTCTGAATTTGAAATTCGCTGGTACAGCTGATAGCCTGATACATTGCCACTGATACAGCTGTTCTGCAGCGACAGTTTATATATAGCACGATGTTACCTACATAAGTACAAATAGCACACACACTTAACATACACGATACACACGGACACACCATATACTCCACAGAATTACTATAGGTAACATTCCCTTGCGATGAAAATTGAAAAATGGTAAACTTAAATAGATATGTGCTGGCGTGCGGCATATCCAACAATATATCTCTGGGGAGTTAGCAATATTATACCCTGCCATCACTGTTTTCGTCGCTAGATTTACCAGAATGGTTGCCACTTCGTGAAGTTCCGGTTACCTTTTTCTTCCCTTTCTTCCCGTCCTTCGCTTCTTTATGCTGATTAGGTTCAAAATAGTCCATGCTGGTTTCAATATGAACACCAGGATCTTTGCAAGTGTAGCTACCACCAAACATGATTGAATTATTGATAGCTTGAAAGTTGCTGTTCGTATAGGTAGTAAATGCTTTATCCTCTTCAGCATCCGATATCTCTTCCAACTCACCTTGCATGGTAGCGCCAATATTGTTTCCTGCAAGTGTGATGACTGTTACATCCTGTTCATCTTCACTCTCACCGTGACGGGTCGAACTCGACTTGCCAATATGGTGAAGATCATTGAGGTGATGAGTTAATGCTGTGGTCATTTCTCTGATTTCATTGTGAAGTTGTTTTCGGTTGCCACCTTGTGTTGTAGATTGATCATGTTTTTTTAGAACCATGGTTATGACGAGGAGAGGCTCTTTGCTGAAAGAGTGGTTCTTTGTTCTTGCATATGTAGCTCTCTAGGAATGGTTTCATCTTATGAAGGAAATGGAAACGTTACTATTTGAACTTTGGGGAACAAAGGCAATGACTTGCATGCAAAACAAGGTATTTGATGCTGAAAGCAAACAAAAATAAAGAACTATATTCTTTAATTTGCTCTTTGGTATTAAGGGTTGCTTGATGGTTTTCTCTCAGGTTCCTTTTGTCTAGTTAGGGACATATTTTGAGCTGTATAATTTCCCAAGCCTGGAAGATAAGTTTAACGTACATAGCCCTATAAAAATAGAACAAGCCCTTAACCTCGAAAAAGTTGTTACTTAGATGATAGATCCAATGACTAAACAGTGACGTACTTGAGCCTTACACTTGATTTACACTTGATGATTTGTATGTATTTGTGAACTAGTCTATAAATTTAGAGAATCTTCTCGAATAAATTGGATTGCATAGAGCAGTATTTTTATGTACTAATTTGAAACTCGCCGCCATAAATTATGCTTGATTGAATGAGGTTGAGCGATGAAAAATCGACCCGGTGTTTCGTTTCCCGCCGCACTAAGAAATCACACACTATTTAGACTTTCTAAATAATTAGAGAATCAAAATTGAGAGCTTTGGATTGCAGGATTTGCAGGTGTGCTCAGAGTCTCATACCGCCTGAGTGAATTCTTTAAGCATCAAATTCACTGTTCATTACTTCAGTGTTGAGCACCTAATCTGGGCATCTGGCAGCATTATTATGGGTATGACCCGATTATGTACAAATCTGGTCCCTCTTTGTACGTGCTATAAAATGACCATTATACTGGTACTTCTTTCCTGTGTTCAAGGTGCATTTGTGTGCGGATGGTCTGATAAATGATGTTCCAAAGCATTTATTGAGAAATATACGTTTATCCAACCAAAAACAATTCTTAGGGGAGCATGTATTGTCGTGCTAAGGAGTTGCCATTGTTACAGTTAATGATCCTTTGAGACAAGTTTTTAAATATTCCCTTGAGAAACAGGCATTGATAATAACAACTTTGGAAATGCACGTGGCACATTGGTACCATGCCATAAGCGAAGAATAAAAAAAACTGAGCACATAAATAATCACTTCATAAAAGTTTAATTTATTTGCCTAGTTAAAATGCACAACAAGTACAAGAAGTTGCGGGGAACAATTTTGCCTAGTTTTTGCTAGAATGCTTGATGCCACAAGGAGGCAGAGACCAAGATTCTCATTCTCCTGCTACTAACTCGTCCTCTCCTGCCAATCCGGCCTACTCGTAGTTAGGTTGCATTACGCGTGCGTGTCTAACTAGCAATTTGTATTAAGAAGGAAGAATAGAATTACAAGAGATAGATTCTCAATTGTACTGATACTTTAATTCTCATAAACTTGTTACTATCCTCACAAGACACGAAATGCAATCAGCAGGCTCCAAAAAGGCCCACCATCACTGGAGCAACATTTACTCACTTGTGTACCGGACACAACAACCCACATGACTACCCACAACCTTCTTATCTCTAGTGTTCACAGATGCGTACAACTCGTATTAAAAACACCTAACAATAGGAGCCATTCCAGCACTATATATACAGTTATGCGCACAAACACACACCATATTATATATTCAGTGCCATAGAATTATGTCTAAAAGAATATCACTGTAAACACTTCTTTAATTTTAACTTGTACAAGCAATGGAAGCTAAGAAACTCACTGAGAAGAGAATGAAGAAGCATTCGAGACACTACACAGCTACACTAAGCTTTTCAGCGAGTTTGCCCAATGACGTTCAAGGGGTGTATGCTGATAGTATATGTGCAGTGAAGTACACTATGGACCCATTTGTAGATTTGAGAGAATCAATACTAGAGATGATCAAGAATGTGGGCGTTCGGAACTGGGAGGAGATGGAGGAGTTAATTTATTGTTACGTGGTTCTCAATTCGTCCGAAATCCATGGATTTATTGTACAAGCTTTCCTTAGTTTATGTTGTTCTTAATAATTCTTTTAATTTCTTTTCGTGAAATGAATAAGATGTTCTATTAAGTTAACACAGAACTCATTCTAGACTTCTAGTATACGCAGCTGGAAGTTTTTGAATGATTTTTTTTCTTATTCTTTCTGTCCTACACTAATCAAGTAATCATAGTAAACCTTTTGTGCTTCTCTAGCTCTGGCAATTCACTGACAAGAAAGATGTAATTTGAAGCTAGGTTCATTACAGTATTACACCAGGTAGAAAACAACAACCAAAGAGACAAAACACAAGATTTATAGTAGTTCGGTGCTATTGCGGCAACCTAGGTCCACTGGAGAAGAAAGAGATTTATTGCTTGATTGATTTTTAGGGTTCTATTACATAGATATATATAGGCACAACACAAGTGCACAATCGTCTGTGTTGTTTCTAAAAAGAGTGGAGTCTTCCCTTTATAGAAACACACAAATCTATTGAACCATCCGCGAACCGACTAGAGGCGTGCAGCGGCTTCATCTTGCACTGGCCCGAAGGGCACACGCTGTCTCTTTCTTCTCCCACACTCCCCTCAAGTTGGTGCGAAGATATCTAGCGAGCCCAATTTGGAGGAGTATATCATGGAACTTGGAAGCTGGAAGTCCTTGGTAAAATGTTTGCAAGCTGTTGGTCACTACAAACAAAGGAGGTAGTAACAATGTTAGACTATACTTTTCACGCGACAAAATGACAGTCCAACTTCAATATGCTTAGTTCTCTCATGGAACACCAGATTTTTTTTGCGAATGTGCATTGTAACTTGATTATCCGCGGTAAAAGTGTAGTTGGCATATGCAAACCAAAGTATAAATCCTTTAGAAGGGCTCGCTACCATATAATTTCAGCGGTGGTGGAAGCCATAGCCCTAAAGCGAGCCACCACATTCTATTTCTTGCTCTTCCAAGTGACCAAATTACCTCCCACAAAGGTACAATAACCAGAAGTAGACCACCAATCAACTGGACATCATGCCCAATCAACATCTGTATATGTAGTAATAGATGTATGCCCATTTTCTCGCATCCAAATACCTCTACCTGACGACCCTTTCAGATATTGCAATATTCTAGAAACTACATTCATATGTTGAGTCCTTTGAGCTGTGCATAAAGCGACTAACCAAACTTTTATGCATAAAAATATCTGGTCGGGTAATAGTTAAATATATTAGTTTACCAACTAATCGTTGATATTGATCAATGTCAGTAAGAAGATCACCGATGTTGTCCAACTTGGCTCCACTATCAGTTGGAGAATCAGATGGTTTTACCCCCAGCTTTCATACTTCACACAAAAAAATCCAACCGCATACTTTCTTTGATTAAGAAATATGCCCCTCTTTAAATAGGCAATTTTGATCCCAAGAAAGTACTTCATAATACCAAAATCCTTGATGGTGAATTTCTTGTGTAGTATAGGTCCTTGAGCTTAGAGATTTTGATATGGTCATTACATAACTAACTATGTCATCAACATAAATAAAAAACAACAACCAAGCATGACCTCGCTAGACTTAACAAATAATGAAGGATCAACATCACTCCGCTTAAGACTGGTCATGACTATAACAGAACTGAGCTTGGCATACCATGCTCGTGGAGATTGTTTAAGTCCATAGATAGCCTTTTTTAACTTGTATACTAATCCAACCTTAGCCTCCTTTGGATGTCCAGGTGGGATGCTCATATACACTTCTTCTTTAAGATCACCTTATAAGAATGCATTTTTAACATCCATCTGAAATAATTTCCAGTCTTGATTTACAGCTAGAGATACAAGAACTCTAAATGTGTTCATCTTTGCAACTGGTGCAAAAGTCTCCTTGTAGTCCTGACTATATGTTTGGGCGAATCCCCTTGCAATGAGTCGAGCTTTAGGCCTCTCTAAAGAACCATCACTGTTGAACTTGTTTCTGAACACCCAACGACAATCAACTGTCTTCTTTCCGTAAGGTAGCATAACAATCTCCCAAGTTTTTTTCTTGTCTAGAGCCGCGAAGTTCTTCTTGCATTGCCTTTCTCCATCTTGGGCCGAGAATTAGCTTCTCTAAAGTTCTTTGGTTGTTTGCACATCATCGACTAAACTTAAGAAAACATGATGAGATGAAGTGATATTGGCATAGATTATATACTCCTGTAGAGGATATGAAACGTCAAGCAATGAATAAAAATTCTGATGAGTCACTGGAGGATGTCATTCTCTATAGGATTTATAGTAATCCTTGAGAGTTACTGGAGGTCATCTCTCTCCTTCAGATTGTCGAGGAACTGGATGGGCTTGAGAATCAGGTGTAGCGCGCACGTGCCTTAGTTCTTCAGTGGGTGAGGGCGCACGCGCCTTTGTCTGAATAGGCCCAACTATAATAGGCCTAACACGAGAATCAGAATCAAGAACTTTTGCAGTGAGAGGGTGCACGCGCCTTAGTTCTCGATGGGTGAAAGAAGCGCTGCACCTCTATATATGTGCAATGTCTTCTTCAAGACAAAAGCCAATAACTTCAAGGTAGGAACCATACCTTCACCAATCTTTTTGGGAGGTGCCAAATCTGCAAACACTCCCGACCAATTCCCAAACACGCTAGAGCTTGAAAGAAAGCTTGATTCTACAAATCATACATCCGCGAGACAACCAGGTTTTCCTATGGCGGATTGTAACATATGTAACCTTTACGTGTGGTAGAATAACCAAAAAAATACATCGAGTTGCTTTAGCATCAAATTTATCTCAATGAATAGTTTCTGTCGATGTACATAACAAACACACCGAAAACCCACGGATGAGGAGATCCAACGACCTAGACTTGAGAGCACTTCCAATGGTGACTTAAAACCAAGAACCCGACTAGGAAGGCGATTAATCGGATAGGCAGCCAGCTTAAGGCGCCATGAGACCAATATTGCCTAGGAACATTCATGCCTAACATAAGAGCCGCGAGTAGTCTCAAGAAGATGTTTGTTTTTCTTTACCACACCATTCTATTGAGGTGTGCCAACCACGCCTAGTTTGATGAATTATCTCCGGCTATGAAGGTACTCAGAAATGCACCCTTTGCAAAATTCATGCCATCTTCGGATCTAAACATCTTGATTTTTAGCACCAAACTGATTAGTAACCATATTGTGAAAATCTTTGAAAACAATCACAACCTCGTCTCTTGATTTCAACAAATATAACCATGTAGCACGAGATTTATCATCAATAAACAACACAAAATACTTATAGTCATCATAAGAATTAAAGGGAGCAAGTCCCCATTAATCAAAGTTGATTAACTCAAACAAATTATTAGACATAGTATCACGAGTTTGGAAAAGTTAAACGAGTTTGTTTAGAAAATTGACAAACATCACAAACATCATCGAGTTTATAGAAACATCGCGGAAACAAATTTGATAGGATACAAACTAGATGGATGCCCACATCTTTTATGCAAAATTGCAAAGTCGACTTTCAACTAAACCACTAGCTTGACCGCCTTCTTATGAGACTTCAACAAATAGAGCCTTATTGGAATAAATTCCTTCACCAATCGTCCTCTTGACTTTCGATCCTAAAAGACGATAGAGTTAGGAAAAAAATGACATCACAATTTAAAAAAATTTATAATTTTTCCAACGATAGAAGTTGGACAAGGAAGGAAGGAACAACAAAGCGTCACTCTTGAGACTTAAATAAAAAAATCCACTGACCCATTACTTATAATGGGAACGGTGGATCCATTGGCTATGGAAATATTATGTTTTTTGGTTTTGGACACAAAATTATGGACAGAGGTAGGGCAATTAGCCATATGATCAGTAGCCCCCGAATCAATTATCTATGAGTTACTATTTTTTGGCATAGTGAAATAAGTATGTAAATTACCTGACACATGAGTTGAGACATATTGACCTTTGCTAGATGGCATGGACTTAGTGAGTTGTTGGAGAATTTGACTCAACTTATGACTAATATCTGCGTTGGAAATTGATGTCTCAGTTACTGCATCATGATCTTTTTTGGACAGTTCCCTTTTAAGATACGGATGTAATTTCCAATAACGGTCCTTGGTGTGCTAGTTTTTTTCACAATGATCACAGTGAGTCGGTTCCCTTTTTCCCTTACTTTTTTTTGAATCCCTGCGACTTCTTTCGAAAATCGTTTTCTGCCAGTAGTATAGTAGATTCAGAGATTGAAGACTTCAACTCAGAGTTCATGGTTTTCTTCCTTGTTTCCTCTCTCTGAATAGTTGCACAAACAGCAGCACTTGAAGGAAGAGTGCTTTCAATTAGAATATTATTTTCCATATTTTCATATTCTGGTTTAAGACTACAAAATATTGCAAAGATTTTATCCTCTTCAGCCCGTTTCAAAAAGTCTTTAGCATCTCCTGGTGTATGGGCGATATATGTTTAACTCATCCCACAATTTCTTCAGATTCCCAAGGTGTTCTGTAAAAGTCTTCTCATCTTGTTGCAAAACACTGATTGTAAGTTGAAGTTAAAAAACACAGGCAGAATTATTATGGTTTCCGTATAAATCTTCAATTGAATCCTACATCTCTTTTGCAGAATCAGAGAAAGTAAAAATTCCAGCAGTAGTTGACTCCATCGAATTGAGTAACCAAGATCGAACAAGCTGATCATTGGAAATCCAATTCTTATATTCGGCATCATCAATGGCGGGACACACTTTTGCACCAGCAATGAACCCTAGTTTTTCTTTTGCCACCTAGAGATAATGAAATAGCCCTAAGACCAAAATATATAGTTTGTTCCATTCAAAAGAATTGATGGCGTTTTCAACCGGGATTTGATTCGATCTCTGTTATTCTGACAAACTTTGGGTTTGGTTTTGGATTTGTCATAGTTTTTTTTTTTAAGTAAGTTGAGGTTGATTGAGAGAAGAGATTAAACGCTCCGCTCGATACAATATGAAAACAACAACCAATCAAAAAGACAAAACACAAGATTTATAGTGGTTCGGTGCTATTGCGACAACCTACGTCTACTGGAAAATAAAGAAATTTATTGCTTGATTGATTTTTAGGGTTATATTACAGAGATATATATAAACACAACACAAGTGCATTAATTGTCTATGTTGTTTCTAAAAGAGTGGAGTCTTCCTTTTATAACACACAAACCTATCGAAATCTATCGAACTCTCTTTCTTCTCCCCACACACCCAAACATCCACTAATAAGGATGAATAACGAAATGCAAGCACGTACTATGTCAAATTGTCAATTACAAAATGATGGTAAAAGTAAGCTAACTTCTAGTAATTAATGATACTAGTCGTACTTGCTCAGACCACCCAGACCCAATGAGCTACCAGTTACAAAAGCAAATGTTTTCTGCCAGATGTGTTTACGCCTAGATGGCTTAAGTACCAGTTCAGAGTCCGTGACGTGCACAAAAAGACACCGAAAATTTTGACACTGGTACTTTCCTGGCAATTTCAGGGAAAATTGTGGTTTCAGCCCATTGAAACTTCAGCCATTTTCAAGACGTAAATCATTTTTCTCGTTCTTAGTTTGAAAATGCAGGTAACAAATTGGACTCCTCACTCCTCAGCCACTATGGCCAATTGGGCATTGCGTTTTTTTGTCATTGACTGTATTTTCTTCATAAATCCCTTTCGATTGCTTTGCTCTTAGTACAAAGCAGAACACAAGTTTGCTTTAGACCTTTTTAGTCTCTTTTTTTCTCACTATCCACTTTAGACCTTTAGTCACCAAAAGAAGAAACAAACATTTTTCTCAACAAGCAACTTGAATTGGTTTCCTGGGGACAGGTTAGGGAAAATTCATAGACTTGGTCAATTAGAGTCATAAACGAAACTGCTAAAAATATGTGATGCCGCTAATTAGAACTCAATTTAGACACTTCTAACACTTCTAAATAACTATTAGAATTCAATTATATACCGCTAGACCTACTAATCCGACTTACTAATTCATGCCTATTGATTTACATCAAAACACGAGTTCTGCCGTGCATGTCAATGCAAACCGGCCAACATTGCCAGAATGAGATGATTTTAATTTACATAAATAAATAAATTATATAATTAAAGATGGAGAGAAAAATATTTTGTTTTTAACCCACTTTTTCCCTGAATATACTTCTCATTAATTTTTTTTTTTTTCCCCAAACCCTTATACAAATCTCTAAAATCTTCTGTTACACCCACCAGATCACTCATTCTGCAAGTTTGCAACAACTAAAATTACAACTTCCATTTGTATCTTCTATTTTACCCATGAATTGAGATTAAGTACATTTGCCAACAAGGCTTTCGTTGTACCCAAACTTTGTATAAGTTTCTCATCCAAGTATAAAGAAATGTCATCTCTCATCATCGTCTTATAACAAGATATCCACTATTTTTTTTTTTAAATGACAATTAATAGTTCTATAATGATTTTGTTTTTAAAAAATAAGTCATAAAAAATAAGAGTTAAAATGAACAATGATAGAGGAAGAGGAAAAATCATAGTTTTTTTTTTGTTTGGTAAAGATGAAAAAAAGTAGAGAAATATGAGAAGAAAGAAAAACTTACTTAATTGGTTTTACATTTTTCACTTAAGAGAAAATGTAATACCAAGAATCTTACTACTTGGCTCAACAAGCATCAAAAAGTATAAGTTCATAGTTAATTTGATAGATTTGTTACTTGGCACTAGTCATTCCTAAGAATATTAAAATCTAATTTATCACTTAGTTAAAATGTTATAGTTTTTTTTTTTTTTTTTTTAAAAAATAAAAATGTTATTGTTGTTGCACATATAATATTGGCTTGCAAACATGTTCATATTACTTCAAGTTTAACTTACATAATTTATCTAATAGTATACACATCATCATACTTGCCTTAACTTGGTCCACTATGAATGAGTGGCTTGCTGCAGAAAGTGATGATATCAGGTTTCACAAATATAAAACTTAAGAACATTTTTTTTAGCTGAATCACCAACTAACATTAATACAATCTTATATAACTCCGGCTCATTCATAATTATCATTGAACCATGCACATAGCCCTCCCTCTCCTCTCCCCCACACACACACACACACACACACACACACAAAATAATATGGTCAATCCAAGTTGACTTTTCTATTGTATGTACTTGAAAAGAGATCCTAATTTCCCCATCTAGTGGGGAAAAATTCTAATTGGCTCATCTAGATGGGGGTAATACTAGTTAACCCAACAACTTATTGAGTCTTAGTTGAAGAGAAACTGTGAATTATGATCATATTATCTATGGTCATTAGATCTTTATTCAAGAGTGGAATTCAATTAAAGATGGAAACTAACCTAGAATCTCTAATAATTACATAAACAATAAAAAAATGAGAGAAATGATCAATGCTTTTATTTTTAATCTTACTTCTTATTTATTAATTTATTTTAGGAAAATATTGACGGGCCTATAGTGATTCTTCTACCGCCATTAATTGATTCTGATTTATTTCCATTTTGTTTTCTTTCTTTCTTAAATGCCTTTTGTTATTTTCACTTAATTTCTTAAACATTATTGAAGTAATATTGCTATACTAAAGTCTACACCCAAAACGTTATAGATGCCAACTCTCGATGACATGCTCTCCATGATCCCCAATTTCATCTTTTAGCTTCTACTTAAAACACTTTTAGGTAATTTATATATTTTTTTTTTCCGTTACTCACCACATTCGCATATCACCATTTCACCTCTTCCCTAAGCAAATTGAGTTGATTGCAAGTTAAGTCATGTTCCATTAGACAACATATATTCGTTAGAGAAAAAAAACTGTAACTTACGTACCATCTAGTGTTCCAAAAGAGATGAATTAATAAATAAAGGAATTTAGGGGAGTTTTGAGGGGACATATAGTTATTATACAATTTCAATCAATTTTAATAAAACATTCAAATATGTTGAGACTTGAGAGCACCTTAGCTTGAAAGAAAAAGAACAAATTGAATATGAGAATAGAGTAAATTTTTACAATTGGACTATGGAACAAGTTATTGATAGTAAATTGCACAAGAGGCGGCGTTACCTTTTTCATCTCATTGATTGATTAGAACGAATTTGTGGACAAGCTTGTCCACAAACATCAATTTTTCATTGGTCCAATCAATTTTTAGGCAGAAAAACACACTTTTCGGGGCAGCTAAATAGTTTTTTCAGGAAGCAAAACCACCAATCAGCACTTGATGTTTTTGTGGACAACAAACAGTTGCCTTTCCACAAATTTGTTCGGTTGATTGATTGACAAATGTGTATTTGATTCATTAATAATAGAATAGTGGTAGACAATTTTTTTAGTTTATTTATTTTATTTGATTAAAAAAATATCATAATCAACATTATTTCAGCATCACCTAAATTGATAATAATATCTCAAATGAAAAATAATAAAAACATACAAAATATCTTAACCTCGATCAATACGCCCCAAGTAACGTATCACTCTCACGTCTCAACAAGAAATTAAATAAAGTGGTCACCAAAGCAAGATTAGCCGTAAGTAAAAAAAATTAGCGAGATGACATATTTTGTTTTTCTTTGACATGTTTCATAGTAAAACAATGACCTAATAAACAACTTAGGGTTAGTTAGTGATGCCCCCTAGATTAGCCAATTAGGATTCTCTCTCTCTCTCTCTCCCCCACACACACACACACAAAACCTGGTCAATCCAAGTTGACTTTTTTTTTTTGTGTGTCTTGAAGTAGATCCTAATTTCCCATCTAGTGGGGAAAATCCTAATTAGCTCATCTAGTTGGGCGTATCTTAGTTAACCCAACAACTTATTGAGTCTTAGTTGAAAGAGAACTGTGAATTATGATCATTTTATGTATGGTCATTAGATATTTATTCAAGAGTGAAATTCAATTAAAGATGGAAACTAACCCTAGAATCTCTAATAATTACATAAACAATAAAAAAAAAAAAAAGAGAAAATGATCAATGCTTTTACTTTTAATCTTACTTCTTATTTATTAATTTATTTTAGGAAAATATTGACGGGCCTATAGTGATTCTTCTACCGCCATTAATTGATTCTGATTTATTTCTATTTTGTTTTCTTTCTTTCTTAAATGCCTTTTGTTATTTTTCACTTAATCTCTTAAACATTATTGAAGTAATATTGCTATACTAAAGTCTACACCCAAAACGATATAGATGCCAACTCTCGATGACATGCTCTCCATGATCCCCAATTTCATCTTTTAGCTTCTACTTAAAGACACTTTTAGGTAATTTATATTTTTTTTCCGTACTCACCACATTCACATATCACCATTTCACCTCTTCCCTAAGCAAATTGAGTTGATTGCAAGTTAAGTCATGTTCCATTAGACAACATATATTCGTTAGAGAAAAAGAACTGTAACTTACGTACCATCTAGTGTTCCAAAAGAGATGAATAAAGGAATAAAAAGGAATTTAGGAGTTTTGAGGGGACATATAGTTATTATACAATTTCAATCAATTTTAATAAAACATTCAAATATGTTGAGACTTGAGAGCATCTTAGCTTGAAAGAAAAATAACAAATCGAATATGAGAATAGAGTAAATTTTTACAATTGGACTATGGAACAAGTGATTGATAGTAAATTGCACAAGAGGTAATATGAGAATAGAGTAAATTTTTACAATTGGACTATGGAACAAGTGATTGATAGTAAATTGCACAAGAGGTGGCGTTACCTTTTTCATCTCATTGATTGATTAGAACGAATTTGTGGACAAGCTTGTCTACAAACATCAATTTTTAGGCAGAAAAACACACTTTTCGGGGCAGCTAAATAGTTTTTTCAGGAAGCAAAACCACCAATCAGCACTTGATGTTTTTGTGGACAACAAACAGTTGCCTTTCCACAAATTTGTTCGGTTGATTGATTGACAAATGTGTATTTGATTCATTAATAATAGAATAGTGGTAGACAATTTTTTTAGTTTATTTATTTTATTTGATTAAAAAAAATGTCATAATCAACATTATTTCAGCATCACCTAAATTGATAACAATATCTCAAATGAAAAATAATAAAAACACACAAAATATCTTAACCTCGATCAATACGCCCCAAGTAACGTATCACTCTCACGTCTCAACAAGAAATTAAATAAAGTGGTCACCAAAGCAAGATTAGCCGTAAGTAAGCCACTAAAATTTCTTATTGATCAAAATTTATAGAAGTTGTCGGTGGAAATTACTAAAATATCAAAAACAAACCCACCTTAAAAATTTTAAAAGGAAGACAAGACAGAGGTCATATACTCATATCATCATATGCATGAATCAAATAATTTCATAATCACAAAACGAGTACATGTTTCACATTAGCTTAGCTGGACCCAGTCACAATCCAGCCCAACCCGGCCCAGCTCACTTGATTCTCATTCTTCTATCATCTCAAAAACCATACAACAACAAACGTTTCTCTCTTCTCTTCTTCTTCAAAACTTCTCACATTTCAGCTTCTTCCTTAAAAAACCATAAACACATTCATAGGAATCTTTCTCTTTTCTATTCTTATCTATTCTTTCAACAACAACAACACAACAAGTGCTTTGTTCATGGTGAGTTTCTCTTCTTTTTTATATATTTTCATTCCTTGCCTTGTAACATAGACTCTTGTATTGGTTCATTCCTTCATTTGGCATCAAAGTTATTATCTTTCATCGTTTTTAAATGATGGTCATCTATTGTTTTCAATCATATTGTTCTCAAATTTGGTTTTCTGTTTTATAAATAGGCTGTAGATTCAAATTTTGTGAAGAGTACTTCGGGTTCTATTGTTCAAGAGAGTAGAAGGAAGGGAAGGATTTCCAGAATTGTGAGCCATGCATTAGTGGCTGAACCTTGTATTTCTTGTACTACATTTAACATTCTGGCTCCCATTTACAAAAGACTTGACAAGGAGGTAAAAAAAAAAAGAATGGTCATTTAGTTTTTGTTGAATTATCTGTGTATTTGGAACTTTGGATTGATGCATTGGTGTTTGATGTAAAAAAACAGAACCAAAGTTGTCGCGAGAGCGAGTATAAGGTGTATTGGTTAAGCAGGAATCAAAGCATATTGGATAGGTTGTTATACGATAGATCGTCCATTATATGCCTTCAGGTGAGACTTTGTATTCCTCGTGTTTTGTTGTTTATTTGTGTCTTTTATTGGCGTGTATAGTTTACGGTCTTTGGATGCTGAATTGGCTTTTTGTTGGTAGGAATTTTGGGTTGGAAATGAAGAGCTGGTTGACATTTATGAGAAAAGATTGGGGATGCTGGTTATATAAATTTCAAGCTTGCAAGGACGAACAATCGGGGAGATGGTATGGTCTTTCACCATTTCTAATTGGTTTGTATTGGTTGGCTATCATGTTGAAATTCTCTGTCAAAGTTGGAATACTCCATGTTGGAGCTTAATCAAGGATGTGGTACTGATTATTTTTTTTTTTATTACGTGAGCAAATTCATAAGGAGTTCAATTCAAAAATCGTGTCATCGTCAAAGTTAGGAGACTTGGTCTAATCACCTTGATAACATCTTTAAAACTTAGAAGACATGAAAACTTGACAAAGATGTTTTGTGTTTGATATTAATGTTTTGTTTACTAAACAAAGATGTATGCATACATTATCTTGGTGGAAAGAAGTCATTTTCAAGCTATATTACTTTCCTCCTACCTAAAATAGATACTATATCACTTGTTTGTGTTAGGTGAAGTATGTGACCAGAATGGCACTGCCAATCACCTCCCATGGTTTGGGTGGATAATTATTTCTAATATGCTTTGAAAGTTCATTAAATGGAGTAAAAGAAAGTCAGGACTTAAATAGTAATCTTCAAATCTAATGATAATACCCGTCTGTCTCTGTACTTACAACTCTTGCTACTGCTTCTTACCTGGAATTTTGGTGCAGTTGGATGTCCGACTTACCTTCACATGTACAATTTTAAAAGTTGAATGTGGCTGGGATCGAGCTATGCCAGACAAAGTTGATCTAGGATTCACTGATTCATGATCCACCATTATGCATTAAGGTTTTCATATGTGTATGCAGAGAAATTATATGTATTTTTGGTGTTGTTCAAAACACTAGATCTCTTTGAGGCCTCTCAAAACATTCTTTAGTCCATTATCTGACGAATATTGTTTGACGTTATCTTAGGACTTTGAAAACAGAAAGTCTGGTCTATTTATACCTAGCCACTGGGCTAGTAAGTACTTTTTTTTTATATATATGACTTCCACGAATAGAGTCTGTTGCTGGTTAGGTTCTCTAGAAAAGACCCAACCCGTTTAAATTTAATCTGCATACAGACACTTTTTGGGGATTCAAACCGAAATATGTGGTGAATTAGAAAGTCTTATATCTGTACATCCTCAAGCATTCCCATTCCACACACTACCCACTGTCAGTAATTCTTTGTACTATACGTTCTTCTTCAGTTTGTCAATAACAAAGAAAGGTACATGAAGATGAAGAGGAATATCAGTAAAAGTGTGACTGTTGATACGTCATTTTGTGTCTTTACCAAAGAATAAGAAAAATAGAAAAAAGGAAAGGATCTAGTTTACCATTGTTATTTAGTCCAAGCTTGTGCTGTAGTGTCTCCTCACTCCTTTTTTCTGAAGAAATATATCTTTTTTATTGCAGGTTTGCTTACTGCTGTACACAAGGATTACTTTCGGATTGTAGATTATAGAGATTTGCTCTTCAATGACTTTGGAGACCGCGTTGCCCAGATTTTACACGTGGAATCAGTCATACCGTTTTGGCAATGTTTGAATGGAGACGTTCAGCAAGAAATCCTCATTGTGAATACCCATTTGCTATTTCCTCATAACTCTAGCCTGTCTATTGTACGACTGCATCAGGTAGATAAACTTACCTTTATATATTATATTATTATTCTATCTCATTTGTTTTAGTTCCATTTTTCTTTCCCTAGTCAAGAAAGCAGAGTTCTTAGCTTAACGCCTACTATTTTGTGTAATAGGTATATAAAATTTTGCAATATGTGGAAACATATAAAAAAGAGAACAAGCTTAATTCCATGCCCACCATACTCTGCGGGTGAGTTTTTCATTTATACTTCTGCAGTTGCTGTCTTGTAGATATTGTGAAACAAAGGTGTCTAATATTTTCCCGTTACATGTTGTTCTGAAGTGACTTGAATGGGAGCAAGCGTGGGCACGTTTACAAGTTCCTTAGGTCGCAAGGATTTGTTTCATCATATGATACTGCACATCAGTACACTGACAGCGATGCAGATGCACACAAGGTCATTATATTCGGTTTCACATTTGTATGGTCGTTGAAGAACATCCCTTCATTTAGTCTCATGACCTATCAATTTGTATTTTAACTATTGTGGTTTCTTCTGACTACAGTGGGTTAGTCACCGCAATCATCGAGGAAACATCTGTGGTGTAGATTTTATATGGCTTCTAAATCCTACAAAGTACAAAAAACCGTTAAAGACAAGTTGGAGTGAAGCTGTGTTTAGTATCATTAAGGTAAGCAATTGGTTCTACATATATTGCACTTTCTTCGAACACGTTTATCAGTTATAGTTGATGTGTGTGTCAGGATGTTGCCTTTCCTACGATTCATTTGAATTGAGGTATGTCAACTATTAGAAAGTTGGCATATTGAAAAGGAAAAAGAGAAATAGCATTTATATAGTCTTAAAACATGCTATACCATTGTTAAAATGATCGTGTAGCCAACTTATTTGCTTATTTAATTGGCAATATGACATTGAAAGTTCTGACTCCTTCACTAGCAAAGGCTCTGTGAAATGAAAACCAGCTAGGGGAAATGTCAAGCACTTGTTCTTTTGCAATATTTGGTAGAAAGAGACACTTAGGCACACACACCTCTGGTCTCGGAAGGGTGCTTCTTCCCGTCCAGAGCATTCAAGACTTTTGATCTTTTTTCAAAAAAATTATTTTATTTTTATGTCTTCTATAGAGGTTTAGCTCAAAGCATGAATATCTGTAGTAGGCAGTGGATTTCCCATATTATTGGATTTGATTAGTTTCAGCCATCCTCAAATATTTACATTGTTCATTAGTTGGTCTTGGCTCCCTCAGCCGCCAGCACAAAGAAAAATGAAAATAAGTTAAGAGTCCATTCTTGATTCTTCTCCCCAGTCATACATTTTCTTCAATTATATATGGATCATAGCCATGCACCCTTGTGTGTCAAATTCAGAGATATCAATTGTATTTTTATTTTTAATCTTGACCCTTTTGGAAGTAGCAATCGACTGCACATTCAATTTTCTATTCCTCATCCTAAAGTTCTCTTCTCTCTTCTTTCAGTACCAACTTATTGAGGCTTCTCTGTTGGAAACTGATGCTTTTGCCTTTCTCAAGGCTGATAGCCCTGGCAGTATATTACCTTCTCAGGTTTCAGTGAAGCACTTCATCAGGTACTGTACATTCCACTATAGTGATTTACTTTATCGATTCCTATAAAAAAGTAACTCTAACATTACAAATTTACAGCTATGCTTGACTGGTCATCCTCATGGACTTAGTGCTGAAGAAACAAAGGACTTGTGGAATAAAGCCGACATAGATGGGAATGGTGTTGTGAATTACAAAAATTTCAAGTAACTTACTTTTAAATATCCTTCTTTTTTTTGGGTAACACTACACTACATGATGTTTTCTCCAATCATTTTACTGGTGAACTATCATTCAATTTCGAGTACAATATTCTTGTATGGTATACTGTACTCAATGAGTAATGAGCTGTATCTCCTTTATTTTCTGCTTAATGAATTAATCAGTGTTTGTTAGCCAAAAATAAAATAAAATAAAAATTACTGTAGGCAATAGGTAGAAGCTCTAAGCCTCTTGAAATGAAAATGTTTCAGTGGATGTGTTATGATTAGTGCACTTGAGCTAATTAGTTATGCACTTAGGCAACATGGTTAGTATTAATCGTAAAATACTGTAAACCTTAATGAACAAAGATTCCTTCCAGGATTTTTGTTTAGCTTTTATGCATTAAATGGAGCATGTAGTAGCTATATTTACTTATGTACTTTATGAATATGATTGTCAATCAAGTTGAATTTGGCATTGCAGAAGCGAATCTGGAATCCAGCAAGGTTTGAGCTGACAGAAAAAGGTTTTGAAGACGGAGGAGCTGAGGAGACAGAGGAGCACTCAGTTGGTTTTAATGTTAAGAATGCAGATCTTTTCCCCAGTGAAGTGGAGAAAGGAACTTGGCCTGAAGATTACTTATTATCTGATCATGCACGGCTGACAGTGGTGTTCTCACCTGCAAGGGTGCCATGTTCTCCTACAGTCTGCTAGTCAACACACAAGCACTCAGGAAAGGTCCTGATTTTGAAAACATAAAGAAAAAAAAAAGAGAAAAAGTAAAAGAACTAAAAAGAAGAAAAAACGATTTTGTAGTTCAAAGATAAATGTATTTACATAGGAAGATGATCCTCATTGTAAAAGCATGTGTAACACTTACCTCCCAGTATACTGTGTATATAGTACTAGGGTATGCCCGTGCCGTACGGCACTGATAGAGTCGCCTACTTGGCGCTTAACTCAGAAGCGACTGAACTTGAACACACCCCTCTCCCCCGTTTTGATTCTATTATACTGGCTATTGTTCTATTTATGGTCAAGAATGATTATTAGGCTGAGAAACTCGACATCACACTAACTTGAACCACCTGAAGGGTGATTTGGATAGAACCTCCCCATTATTTGATGATTTTCCAATGTTTTGGATCATGTTAAAAGGCTGCAAAGACAATTCTCATTCAATAAATCGGGTAGTGATTTGCACATATGTTCTAGACTCATTCATCTAAATGGACTTAAACATAGAAGAACATCAATTAAGCCAAATGAAATAAGAACAATATGAGAAACAAATACATAATCAGACTCCAACAAGTGGTTTGAATGAGGACATCAAAACAGTACCAAAAAGAGCACCCACAAAAGTACGCCAAGAACAAAAAAGTAGCAAAAAGTACAGATAACATTGTTGACAATCATAACTCTTCCAAAACCCCAAATCGTTAAGCCAATGTCAATGTCATTATCATAAATCCCAAGCCTTGAGGAAACTTCATCGAAGAAGTATGTAATTATCCTGCTTTAAATTAGTTAAATTGGTGAGTAGGGAAATACTATATATACTAAAGAGAAGAAGAAATTTACAATTTAGAAGTGAAACAATGAACGATTGTATTCACCTCTAGACTCTTTTCTAGTTTTGGAACAAGCAAATATGTAACATTCCCAAAACTCAAACAATTACAAACCTATGACACGTGGTTTTATAGTCAAATTTCGGCAAAGATCTCCTCTCAGATTTTTAACATTTCATAAATATAAACCCGCATAACCTGAAAATCACAATCATATATTTCTCATTGGTTAATCCATTTTACTTAACCATCTCGACAGATGCCGGCCAAATAACCCGCTTACAAAAAATGAGACCACTTCAACATTATGACTTAGTACACCAAAGTATTTGACCTAATGCGGATCATCAAAGCACCTCATTACAAAGTCATTACGAAAACACAAGTAAAATACATACATCGAGTCCCATAACTATCAAAAGGTCTACACCCATAACAAATGATATTTACAATGTATACATATACCATATTTTCTAAAATTTTCATTGGGGTAGTTCCATAAACGCGACTTTGTGTAACGCTAATAAATCAAAGAACAAACAATAGCCACCGAAATGCTACCTACACTAAAATACCTATAAAAGCAACAGAACCAAATCAAAGCTCAAATCAATCAAAATTAATACTTTTTGACAAACCCAAAACCAAAAAATAGAACCCTTAATAAATAAGCAAATAAATACCTGTAACAACACCAGAAGAAGCTCAGAGTAAACCTTTACATAGAAGAAAACAAATAATTCATCTCTGGCTAAACGATTTTAAAATGAATTGAATCTTTACATGGAAAATCAAAGAGATTGAGTTATAAGAGAAGAGATGTTACTGTTTCACTTGATTTGAGAATCGTGAGAGATCACTAAGTTATAGTGATTGGCCAAGGTCCCATCGTCCGCTCATGGATGAAAAAATTAAACAACACAATAAGTAGAGAGACCAGGGAAGGAAAAATGAAAAATGAAAAGGAACATACACGAGAATCGTGCCAGAGATCACTAAGTTTGAAGATATGAGAATTGAAATTTCTTCGTTCGAATAAATACCATATAAACAGACGTCACCATTTAGTAGGAATTGAAATAGATTTGTATAGAACTATAAATTCAAGTGTTGTAAGATCAAAAAAGAAAAATTAGGGGGAAAAATAACTAACCAAGGTTAAAAAAGTTCTTTAACTATCTTACGACAAAATGTAATTACACACCAACTTCATAAAACCTACATAATTTGAACGAAACAAATTAACCAAGTAAGAGCAAATACAAATGTATCAATTTGATGACTATAAATTCAATGAGAAACTACTCAACACGGACTATAAATGAAAAGAACTTACGGATTATAGTAAGACTTACGGGTAAACAAAGTTTGGGGTGTGACTTTCTCTAATTTGGAGGAGGAGAATAATCGATTAATGAGAAGAAGTGCACCTTGATAGTCGCGACATATAATTGACCGTGGCTGAAAACTTGGTCACGAAGGTCAATCCCCACATCTTCACCGATTGTCCTTGTGACTTATTTATAGTCATTGCATAAGCAACACGCCGCAGAAAACCGTCTTCTTGTCATATGAAAAGGAAAATCGAAGACGATGGTGACAAAGATATTCTTGGAATAAATGCATGATTACCCGCTTTTTCACCAAAAATTCTTGTGAAAAGAACGTGAGGGTCGACGGTGGACCACCATCAATCGGGTTCCATTGCATAATCCATCTTTGGGAGCAATATTTCGCAACAACATTATAGGACAACCGACTTTTAGGTTGAGACGAAACGGGTGGTAGACAATTTGGATCAAGTGAGTTTAGGTACTCATTTGGGTATTGATTAATATTGGTTGGATTCGTTGCATCCTCGTCACCATCTTGTCTGCAGCTAGAAAGAGAGTACTTTCCCCCAGGAACATATTTAAAAGCTGCTGCATTAATATCATTGACATCATCATTGCGTCTGGATAGAATTGTCGTATTTCGGTTAAATATTCTCGTGTAACCGTGGTAGGTTGATTTAGCCGAGGATATGTAGTAGAAATGAGATCCTCGAAGATTTGCACATCGATGAATTGTTGATGGTAGTTCAACCTGTCTCGCTTGGGTCACTTCCTATCTAATTAACCAGAAAATAGTAATGAATATTAGTACGAATAAAAATAGTACAAAGAATGATGCAAATGAATATCAATATTAAGCAAAATAGTACAAAGAAAAATACACGTTTGGTACCTCCATTAAGAAATTTGCGAGCGCTTGATATTTGCAGAGTTTCCATTTTCCAATCGCATGTTTTGGGCAAGAGTTAGAACATGAATGTGACTCGGAGGAAGGAAGACCGCAGGAAGCACACAATCGTGCTCGAACCCCTTTGGGTATAACCGGAAGGCATTGTGAAGTCACCACCAAGTACAACCTATTATTCCACCAAAAGGTTTATTATTGTCGCGAGTATCCTTAGTGTCGCGATCAATCGCCTCCACACAAAACTTATTTTGCATTGGGACTTCATCCCAAATAATAAGTTTAGCTTCCACTGAATAATTCGGCATGCATTGAATTCTTACTAAACCCACAAACACGAGGTATCAAGAATATCTAGTGGGATCACGAAAGTCGAGTGAAGCGATCGACCACCAGCCAATAGTAATGAAGCTATTCGGATGAAGCGACCATAATAACAATATGCCCCTCAAAGACGACCGTAGCGGCGATTGTGTTGTAAACAAAAGTTTTGCCTGTTCCTGCCGCTCCATTCAAAAGAAGAGTTTCCCTAAATTTTGGGAAACGGAATCTATCAACATGTTGATATGAAAAGTTGCTCTGCATTTAGGAGAACCACGTTGCCATGTGCTTTTGCATTTTGAGGATCAAACTGAAATTGTCGCTGGTCCCATATGAGTCGGTTTGCAACAACTAAGTTCCATCTTGTAGTTAACAAAGGCAACGCATTAGCATTAGAGGGAAATTAGCCGATGATTTACGACTCTATCAAAATCTCATTTAAGAGAAATAAACCATAATCTTGCACTTCAGCAGGGGTAGGTTCTGGAATGTTGAACATTGTGTGAAGCTTATGTGGAAGGTCATCACATATATTTTCCCAAAAATCATTCCACAATGTTTGGGGTTGCAAAGGATTGCACTCTGCGAGAATAACACAAAATAGTCGGCGAAGATGATATCCAGTCTGCATGATTGAAGCTTCCTGTAGACATTGCACCCATTCGCTGTCATCTTCCAGAAGTCCACGTGCAACACATGCATCTTTAAAAGTTGGAAGTGGAGGACCATTATCAATCCTTTTCAGATCATCAAATGATTGAGGTCCTTTTAAAACGGTTAGAAGTAAGCGCAAGTAAAATCGCTCACCGGAGTTAGGAATTTGGCGAAATACATTCTACCAATAGCAAATTTTTCCCTCGTATCCTTCTTGTCCAAGTCTGAGATTGTTTGTTCCAGACATAGTATTCGGGGAACTCTTGATAAGTGAGGCTTCTTGCTCTTAAATCTGATGCACAACAATCAAAGAAGGCAGTCAAAGTTGACTTTTGGTGCTCCGCCCTTGATAGTATATCATGTATTGGTTCATCAGCTTTATAAACTACGCGGTGCATTCCAGGGAGATGAAGTGCCAAGCGCACAACTGTGGGAATCTCCTCATGAAGATGAAAACTTAATAATCTCCAAACTGCTTCCGGTGGGCCAATGTATCTCGCATCCAAGTATTGTTGGATCTCATCCAACTCATTCAACACTATTGTTGTCATGTCATGCCCTTTAAATATATACTTATGAATGTATTTAACACAACGGATCCCAGCACAAACTTCGACATTAATATGGCAGTTGAACATCTTAGAAAGATAAGGATTATAAGGAACAACATCCCTGTTATCAACTGTATGCCCCCTCACAATATATGATCTACCATTGTCACGACGACGGTAGATAGGATATCCATCTTTATCCATGGTGGTAGCATCTGCAAAAGTCCGGGGATAGTGATGCTTGCATCTACCATTTACCATGCATGGAGAGTTAGGATTATTTAGTCCACATGGACCATGAACCATACATGTGAGGACAGTCCGAAATAACTTCGGTTCGGTTTACGGATCGAAACTCGCACATACAATCGCGATCAACTTGAGCGCGGTATCACGGATCTTGTCGAATGTCGGAGATATATAAGTGCATGCATATGGGGCAACCCGCGTTTCGGAACTCAATGGTGTAGACATGTGCAACGGCGATTACCAAGCACACCTTTCTTTTAATTTCATTCATCAAGGCCCTTCGCTTTAGTTCAAAGACCGCGGGCCCGACCTCTGGTCGATGAGTTGCGGTTTGGTGCTTTCGGACAATGCCTCAACAACCGTCCCCAGTCGCGGATTTGCGGTCATTGTGAGAAATATATCGGGATGCTTATTGTAACGCAGGATGACCATTGAATCCTGAAAATTTCGAACATGTTGCCTAGGTCTGCCGACCAAGATCTTTGGTAAGACCACTCGTCTTCCAATCTGGTTTGGGTCGAAAGCTTCAATTGTAACATCGATGATACCTTGATAAAGTTCATTTCGAAGCTTGTCTTCTTGAGCCTATAATATCTCATTTTGTTCTCGTTTCGATCCACGCCCATCCATCCACCGAAACTCTTGAAATAGTTTGTGCCAGCGTAAGATTGCGGGAATATTCTCCGTATGCAAATATCCGATAAGAGTAGAAATCCATCTGTGTCAATCGGTCATTAGTATTTGAACGCCTCATATCAGGTGACCACCCAAGCTCTCCATAAGGAAACATTAGCACATAATGCAAAGGCAAGTAAGCTGGATGACATTCACTGATCTGCATGAATTCTTGCCCTCCTTTAAGATATATCACAATATCCCTCATATTATCCCGCTCGCTGCCATCCCCAGGTAAAATGACAGCAATCTCATCTGCGGTTGGCAAGTTATAACGACGTCTGTCTCTAGTAGCATTGTAATGCAAATAAGCAGGTACATTGAAGTTCTCACCATGTTGAAGAGAGGCAGATCTAAGAACATCATATGCATGGCGAAAAGTAGCGAGAAAGCAATTATCTTTGGAGCATAGTTGCATGAATTATCTTGGAACATCGTGTTCAAACGGGGATTCTGGTTGGCGATATCCAATGCGAAGACTGGGATCATATATGTAAAAGCCGAGAGTAAGTTGGCTGCCGCCCGATTAATCGAATTAGAGATCCAGTTCTATGGCGACGAATCCCATGTATAGTAAAAGGCCTTGGACCTCGTCCAATAAAGACACGCTCATTTCCTCCAAGGCTCGTAAATCACGAAAGCTTGGTTGTATTGTCTCATGTACTTCGAAATGACTTTGACTTGCGATCATTTCCATCATATAAAGCTTTAAAATGGAGGTAATGGCGTAGTGGAGGCAATTTGACTTTCCCTTGCAAACAACAAGTCCCGAATCGAGGACGTGATAATGATGAATCTTTTAGTCGTTCATCCATCCAATGGAGTGCATTACAAAATGGACACTGAACATCCATTCTCCCCAAGGAGTGTCTTCCTTGTTCAATCGGGGCGGTTAGAAACAATATTGTCAACTTCGTCTTCATCATCACTTATGTCGGCATTATTAGCGAGAAATTGGGCCGGTCAAAATCATTATGGTGAAACTCCTCACAATATTGTGCAGGATCCCCAAATGGTTGTTGTCTGCAAGATAAATAATTGTATATATTTTGACAAAGGTGCTATTTTATTGGTATTCCAATTTCAATAAGTGTGAAGAAGTATACCGCAAATTTCGGTTAGTTGATGATGATGTAGAAGCTGCATTTGTCGAATGTGATGTTGGATGGACAAAGGATGAGGTAGAAAACCTACGATTCGCAGCGTCTTTGCCAAGAAACTTGTGATGTTAGGTCGGATCTTATGGTTTTCTTTGAAACTATAAACCAAACCACAAAGAACCAAGAGAAAGATGTAATAAACCACGTACTAACCTTGCATTTTGGTGAGATGGTGTTGGTACAAAGTTCTCATTGGTTGAATGTGGAATTGCATGAGGAGGTAATCATACGGAAGGAAGAGATACATGTACTACAATGAAACTTGCACAGGTGAGTTATATATAGATTTTGATTAAAGAAAATCGCTAAGTGAAGTACTCACGTGTTGTTTTGATCCGATGAATCAGCATGGGCACTTGATGTGACACGTTCTTCGGGGAGCGTAAATAGCCTTACAGGATTAAGGAATGATAGAGATTTCCGAAGAGACTCTGAAGAAGAAAGACGTCGGTATGGTGTTGCATGAGGTGTAACTGGACTATTATGTGTTTGATGCTTATCAGCTTGAAGTGGAGTTTGTGGAAGTGAATGAGAGTCATTCAATGTTGAACTCATCAGTTGGTGGTCAATGACATGATGGGTGACTACTTGTGCACTTTGGATGGTGAAGTTTGTGCTGCCAATTAGGTTAGTGCTCCTTTCTCTTTCCCTTCGAGCACGTTGTCCTAGTATTCTATTTGTTATCTGCACCTAATTATAAGTATAATCAACCGAATAGATTGGGAGAAAGAGGAATGCATGGATGATAGCAAAGATGGTAGTTAGTATTAAAATTAGAAAACGTGAAATGTAAAGATGGATGACCACATGCAACACAGTTGGTGGGTAAATATTATACATATAAGCAGGCATTAAATGGAAGTTATTAAATAGCGATGAATTTACTACAATTATAGTGTACAAAACACCTTTTGACAATGCATGAGCAATTATAGTATTATTTTAATTAAAGCTTTTCTTACATGAGAACCGGATGGCGGGAGAAGTGCTTGATGCTTGTCAGCTTGAAGTGGAGTTTGTGGAAGTGAAGGAGAGCCATTCAATGTTGAACCCATCAGTTGGTGGTCAATGACATGACAGTTGCCAATTAGTTTAGTGCTCCTTTCTCTTTCCCTTCGAAAGCACTTTGTCCCTAGCATTCTATTTGTTATCCGCACCTAATTATAAGTATAATCAAGCCGAATAGTAAAGATATGAATGCATAGATAATAGCAAATATGGCAGTTAGTATTAAAATTAGAAAACGTGAAATGTAAAGATATGAATAAAGTAGTCAAGGATAATAAGTGATCGAAGACCCAAAAATTAATAAAAGCAAATTGTAAATGAATAGATGGATGACCACATGCAACACAGTTAGTGGGTAAATATTATACATTTATACATATAAGCTAGCATTAAATGGCAGTGAATTTACTACGATTATAGTGTACAAAAACACCTTTTGGATAATGCATGAGCAATTATAGTATTACATTTTAATTAAAGTTCATCTTACATGAGAATCGGATGGCGGGAGATGAGATAGAGGAACACTATCTGATGGGCGCTGCACATTTATAAAGCAAAAGAAAAAATAAGACAATGCAATATATATATAAATTGGTGTAGAAAAATAATTCAAGTAGGGAAATGAGATTCATAAAGTCGATATATTAAATGGCGTTGAAACACCTTATGGACCACGATACATCGCCATTACATTTTTTTTTTTAACCGATGGCGGAGATTAGATAGAGGACATTTATAAAACAAAAGAATAAATAAGGCAATGCAAGAGAGAAATACACGGAAGCCAAGAGGTTGAAGATTGAGCTATATCTTGGGGAACAAAGACATGTTTGTTTTGGTTTGAAGGTTCCTTAAAGGAGTCCATAGGGCATTTTCCTTTGTCAAGAATTGGTCGTAGGAAGCTATAAATATTTGAAAGAGAGTTCAAAAATGTGATGTAAAACCAATAAGAGGGTAACTCAAAGTATGTTAATAGAAGTTATCAATACACGGGGCGAAAGGTGTCGTTGAGGAGTAGGTGGTCAAGGTAGAGTCCATCTTGAACTGGAACATAAATATTGTTTTTTCTTGTTCAAGGATCCTTATAAGGGTCTATTGGACGTTTGCCCTTATCTATGGGATCTGTAGAAAACAAATAGAAATAGATACTCAATAAAACCTACGTAAAACAAACATAAAAAGATAGGTGGGGATAACATACCATTGAAAGTCGAATCTACAATGAAAAAGGGTGCCTAAAAAAAAGACAAAGCAGTAGTGATTATTTTGCATGTAAAGGTAGTAGTACTTAGGCGTAAACACAGATAAAAATTAGGTGGCAATAAATAAAACAAAAGGGATTTAAAAAAGTAGAGGGTAGCTGACGGTAGTAAACCACGAGCAGTGATTATTTCACATGTAAAGGTAGTAGTAGGGTTTCGCATGTAAACACAGATAAAAATTAGGTGGCAGTAAATAAACAAAAGGGATTAAAAAAATTAGACGGTAGTAAACCACGCCGAAATTTTAAAAAAAAAAAACAAATGAGAAATAAAAATCAGACGATTTAGTTACATGCTTTAATTTTAACCAAAAGGGAGAGGTAAGACTTGGCACTTAATTCATTTGGGTGAACTCCCACTTCTCTTGAAGTAATTTACAGTATGGAATTGTGAACCTCCAGAGCATGACAAACAGATGATCCTTCTTGCGACTATCCATATTCTCTCTTATTTATTTTGTGAAACAATGACAGAGGAAGCTGATTATGTTGTAGTACCTAGTACCCAATATCCCTTAGTATATTTTCTTATCAATTCTATAAGTCCTGACCAACTAATTAATTGCGTAATTGTTTACTTGCGACTTAACACAGTCTTCATTTCTTCGAATATCCATCACAACAGGTAGCAGCCTACTACCCACCGAAAGTACTCCTGCCCTTCCAAATATCTATCTAATGGCTTCAACACACTGCTCTCGAGTCTCAAACTGTCAGGGCCTTTTTACTGTCTCTCGAGTCTCAAACTGTCCTTCTGGGTTGGAGTGAGAGCTGCAACTTTGGATTGATCAGCAGGCTTAACATCCCTAAATTATGATCTAAATCTGCTCCACTCAACAATCTCAGTTAGCGTCTGTGCGAACAATCGTTGATCTAAATCTTTTCCACTCAACAATCTCGGATAGCTGCTGGGTGCCAAACGACACATTTATACCATTGATCCACATATTTTCCACTAAACCTTGGATATCGAGGTTAAATTAACCATTCATCCTTGTAACCCGCTTACAATAAATCTAAGTGGACTACTTAGAACAACAAGATATAGGATATGAAACTGAATTTTAATATTGAAAAGATCCAAACCAGAAAAATCAAATTGCAGAGTAAAATTCAGGAAGATAAAGACTTTTATTGAACAATTGCTGTTATATATACCGTCAAAATACTACACCTATTAGTGTTCTAGAAAACGGCCTATTAGTGTTATTATTAAAACGGCCTATTTATGTGTCTGAACATTCTTGGATTGCTGTTTTAGTGTTATAGGATTAAGTTATTTAATTACATTCTTGGATTGCTGTTATATATACCGCCAAAATACTACACCTATCTTCCTGAATATTAATGTGTCTTATTATTAATTAATGTGTGGAACATTGTTTTAAAACGGCCTATCAATGTCTGAACATTAAAACGGCCTATCAATGGTATAAATGTCTATAACAGAAGCTATTAACACCTTGGCTCCAATGTCTGAACGTTGATAACATAAGCTATTAAAACGGCCTATCAAGATATTAATGTGTCTAACATTGCTTTTGAACTTCAACACACTTGATAACAGAAGCAACAGATGACCACCACTTAAGCAAATAAAATGTTAGAATCATCGAAAAGATATATCCCATCTTAAAAATTATATATATTCCCTGTGTGTAAACAAAGATATATATATATCTTTGTGCTTTATATATCCCATCTTAAAAATTATTTTCCCTGCTAATTGGAGAAAACAGTGAACCTTTCAGTGGGGAATATTTATCTTTATTGGCAAGTGATGGAGCCATTTAGTAGATTACCTAGATTGTCACTAAGTGATGGAAATATTGCAAAGGTAAGTTCAGCAGACCTTGCTAATCAAGTAAGGGAAGAAATGATTATATTCACTCCCATTTACTCTGTATATGTTTTTTTTTTTGTTATGATGGCTGATTCTCTGATAGACAATGACCTTCCTTGATCCAACTATAGAAGCCATGTTGCAACTGATCCAAGTGTTTCGACTAACAACTCACTATTTCTAATGAAGTCTCCAAATGTTGGGAGTTATCCACATTTTGATTTCCTCAAAATGCCAAATGGACTCACCATCATTTGATACTATCTTTGTCATAATAAGTCTAGAAGTCAAGAATTCTCATAGTAGCCTTCTCATAGTTTCTGGCTACTTGACTGGAAAACCGTTTGAGTACTCTTCCACCAAGTCTAATCCTCATTTCTCTCTTTTCTTATTCCTACGCACGTTCCCTCCTTTATATTTCTTTACTATATTCAAAAGCAAGAAAACATCATCCTCTTTTTCAAAAGCTTCCCCCCTTCTCTTTCCTTTTCATAATACCAAGCACCCTCTCCATGCTTTCTCACTACCTCTTCACACTTCACTCCTTGTTAAGTTGTTTCAGCTTTCATGCTGTGTCTTTCTGATGGGGAAAGCTTTGTTTCAGCCAGTTTTTCCAGTTATACTAACACTTCTTTTCATGCTGCTATCTCCTTATGATGTTGTTGCTATTGAACCAAGTGCTAGAACTGATGGGGAGGCTTTAATACTGTTTAAAAAGATGATTCAAAGAGATCCCAGTGGAGTTTTGTCAACATGGGAGCTAAAGAATGATCCCTGCACTTGGAATGGGGTTTCTTGTAATCTTGGAAGAGTAACACAGCTTGATCTTAGCAACTCCAATCTCGCTGGTACTATTACTTTCCATCCATTTACATCACTTGACTCACTATCAGTACTTAAACTATCCTCGAACTCATTTACTTTAAATTCATCATCTTCATTGTTACAACTTCCATTTGGAATTGAACAGCTTGATCTATCTTTCACAAGAATGGCTGGTACGATTCCAAGTAGTTTTTTCTCCAAGTACTCAAATCTTGTTTACGTCAATCAGAGTTCTCCTGGTTCATGTCTACAATGTCTAGATTGTCAATCCGGTAAGAAGCTACAGTATGTCTGTTGTACTACTATATCTTCTCATAGATAAACAAAAATTATCTTTTTTAGAGTTACTAATAAAAATTAGTGGATTTCAAACGCCTCAAATTCAAGGGTATAAATTTCAAGAAATTAGCAATCATTCAATCTAGGGGTTCGATCAATCCACATAATTTGAGGCGTGTTTTTTCTGACATCAGTAAGAGAGTTCGATCAATCCACATAATTTGTCGGTTGAAGGCTTGGAGAAATCAACAACAATTGGGAAAATAATTGGGGGTGCAAAAAAAAGCAAATAAAAAAGAAAACAAGTCGTGCATCTGAAAATTATGTGTTGACGTGAACATACACAAACCTTCATATTATAATCTAACGTAAGACTTAGATTTCAGCATCTCCTCTTCATATTCAACGTGGTTTTTCTTTGTAAGTTTGAAACTTTCATGAACAAAAGATACACACATTTTTTGCAGTTTTTAAGTCTTGATTGAAAACTACTAATCCAAAAGATAATTGGTCTTCCACTGATGTACATGTGGGTTTATTTAATTTCATAACATTTCTAGATCAATCATCACATGTGTTTCCAAACAGCTTGATATGGAAGTGGGAAAAAAACAGCTTGAAAAAAACAGATTAAATATCGTACAAACCTCAACAAATCACTGATAACCACGTCCAAACAGCTTGATATAGAAGTGGGAAAAAAATCGTCTTGAATTGAAAAATAGTGTGGAAAAAGGGGTACATTGCGAAAATGGGAAGATGTTTTAGCATTTCTTTTGAAGCAAAGTAGTGCTAAAGATCACAGAACATCATATAATATACAAATGAACAACTAAATCTGGTGTATCTCAGATCTAAACATCTGCAAGTAAGGTCTTCGTTACTCACCAGGGGGTTGTGGTTGTTGTGGAAAGAAAAGCACAGTGAGGCGTGGATACCGTGCTCACCGCGAAGTTCTTCGAACCGAGGTGTATACCGCTGGTTCTCGACAAGATGAGAAAATGGGTGGGAGTGATGGGGTTAGAGGCGGATATTGGAAGGAAATGATTATTTTTTTTTTTTTACCTAAATTAGAGAAGAAGAGATATCATAGAGCTGCTATTAGCTTAAAAATCAAAGACACTACCTAGATGAATTTGAAAGTCTTGAAGTATAAAACTTAAAAAAATTACAATTCTGACCATTAGATGGAGGCCCCACACCACCATTGTTTTTATTAGATAGATATTGTAGGTCACACATTAAATAGGTTCGAAATGGCCAACTTACTCATGGGCGTCATGGCAGGTGTACGGGAATATATTGTAACTACCATAATTCAATACCTCCAATCCTAGATGTCCCTGAAGGTGTAGAGGCAACTGCCTTGGGCAGGTAACACATAAGATGACTAGACAACTTCAAGTGGTTGTAAACTACAAAGCATAGTGAAGTTAGGAGGCCATCATTGAGTTGTTAAATGATTGCCACAAGATATATCGCATCAGAGGTAAAGTACTTGCAGTTTTTTGTTGGGTTAACTAGTATTACCCACCTCCACCTCTAGATGAGCTAATTAGAATTTCCACCTTACTAAATGGGGAAATTAGGGTCTCCTCTCTAAAAAGTGAACTTGGGGAAATAGGATCTCCTTCCTAAGTACACACAAAAAAAAAAATAATTTGGATTGACTGTATATTTTGTGTGTATTTGGTGTGTGTGTGTGTGGGGGGATCCCAATCTAGTGGGTGACCCTTTTTTGTTTAATGTGCTTGTTGTTTTTGTTTCTTGAACAATTTTCATTCAACAATAACTTGTCCCGTTTACAAGTCTTTCAGTTGTTTTAGAAGGTAGTGCATGATTTAACATGTCTGAAGTCCTTGCCAGGTAATCTCAATCTTTTTTCACGTTTAGAATCGTGTTGAGATCATTTCTGTAACCTTATTCTTTTTAACGTTTCATTTAACATGTCTGAATTTTTTTTGAGGTAGGTTTTGTTAGTATTAAATATTGTAATCATCAGCATTTAAACTAGGAAGGTTATTCACTTCCTATCGTGCTGCAATTTGAACATGCTATTTCTGTAAGATTAATATATAAATTTGCACTTGTATTGATTGTCACTTTGTGTACGGTGTTACATCAATAGTGTTTCGTGGTATCAATACTTCTAGAACTAAACCTGACGTCTCTATGCATTGTGTTCGAATGCCTTTGTTCGTATTTTACATCGTGTGGTCATTCTTTTATGGCTTTTGTCGGTTACTAATTGAAGCTGTCCGTTATATTAGACTCTGAGCCGCCTGGTAAACAATTTATGAAATTGTTCTTATGCAGCTTATATTTTGAGCTGATGTATTACTGGCTCTGTGTATCTGCACACGTATAGGAGTATAGGACTAGCGTATTTGAACATCATATGTAACCTTTAGAACCCATAATCAGTTTGCTTTACATTTCGTTTAATATGCCTAAAATTCTTGTCTGGTAGATTTTATTTTATTAATATTAATTATCACAATTGTTAGCATTTAGTTTGGAAAAGTTATTAACTTATTATCATGTTGCAATTAAAACATGCCATTTTCGTAAGGTTTATATGTGCTTGCATTTGTATCGTTTTTTACTATTGACTGTGTCAATAGTATATTATAGTATCAATACTTCTTGAACTAGAACTAACGTCTTTATGCATTGAGTTGAAATGTTCTAGTTATTTTACCTTGTGTGACCATTCTTTAATGGGGTTAGTCTTTTATATCAATAGAAGATGTCCATTATATTAAACTTTGAAATGCCTGCTAACCTTAAAGATTTACGCAATTGTTATTTTGCGGCCTTATTTTTATGAGCTGTGTAGAGAAAACGAGATTTTTTTTTTCTCTTCCACGTTTAGGGCGCACTCCGCGGGAATAAAGCGACTTTGCGGCATTCCAGTGTTTTAGGCGCGACTCCAAGGCCAGAGTAAGCCCCGACTGGCCGGCATTCCAGTGTTTTAGGCGCACTGCATCGTCAGAGTAAGCGCACTGCGCTAAGTCTCTTTTTTTCGTGGGCCTCACTACAAGAATCAAAATTTGTTTTGGTATAAAAAACAAAATCAAGGTTTTGGAAAACCTAACTTTTCCAAAACAAAAAAGAAAAGAGATTATAAGAGAGCAATTCTTTGTGAGTTGAGTGTTCATTCTTTGTGAGTGAATTGAGAGACTTATGTCTGCTATCTCGACATCTAGTAAAGCTTGGAACTCGCGGTGTGGGACGTAGGCAAATTGCCGAACCACGATATATCCTTGTCTTGTGGTTGGTTCTCTTTTGCATTAATTGTTTTACTTTATATGTTTGTTATTTGATATTGAGAAATGTTGGGATATTGCTTGGAGGGTGTTGAAGTCTTGTCTATTGAGAATGATCGATCCTTGTGTTGGATTGATCCGTTTGTTGTGGGTAACGTTGTTTCCGCACTCATAAACTCACAACAATTGGTATTAGAGCATAAGTATACGACCTAGGATTTTGAGTTTAGTGCTCGAAATTTGTGTAGACAAGGTGTTCGATTAAATTCCGAGGTGAAACTGTTTTTTTTTTTGGGTTATTGTGTGTAACTTGAAAGATGGCTCCTAAGATGTCAAACGCAAGGTTTGAAGTAGAGAAGTTTAATGGGAAGAATAACTTTGGGATTTGGCAAGTCCAAGCAAAGGACATCCTCATCCAACAAAGGTTTGCCTGAAGGCTTTAAAGGGGATTAAATCTAAAGTGAAAGTATGAGTAATGATGATTGGGAAGAGTTCGATCTTGGGGCTTGTTCATCAATCCGGTTATGTCTTGCTAATGAGGTCATGTATAGTGTGATGGGAGAAAATACCACCAATCGGTATTTGGCTCAAACTAGAGTCTATGTATATGACCAAGAGCATGACGAACAAAATGTACCTTAAGAAGCGTCTTTATCGGTACATGATGGTGATGGATGGTTCAACGATGCAAAAGCACGCGTGAGTTCCGTCGGCGTCTAGCGGATTATTTGAATGTTGGTATGAAGATGGATGATGAGGATCAAAGCGGCATGTTTAATATTCTCCTTGCCGAAAGCTATGAGCATCTAATGACTACATTTATGAATAGATAAGGCGTCGATCTTGACGAAGTTCGAGTGTACTTCTTTCTTATGAGTTAATGAAGAAGACACGCGTAGAGAATAACATTGATGCGAGGTCGGGGGCTAGTGGCAAGAGGAAGGTCGTATGAAAAGGCTTCTACAAGCAATGAGAAGTCTAGGTCCAAGTCAAAGAAGCCTTTGACACATGTGAAGTTGCTACAATTCGCGATGAAAAGGGACATTACGCAAGTAATTGTCCCCACCAAGAAAAGAGAACAAGAGATATGGTAAGAAGAAAGGTAAGCCAAAAAATTGAGGCAAGTTATGCTTCTCCCGGCGGGGATGAGTTGAGTCTCCGTGTGTTCACACAAGACTATATGGCGAAAGGTGGATTCTTGATTCGATGTTCCTACCATATGTGTCCGAATAGAAAGTGGTTTACTTCTTATGAGAGCATTAATGGTGGTTCCGTTTTGATGGGTAATGACGTTGCTTTGTAAGATCGGTAGGAATTGGGCGATATCTGAGGTTAAGATGCATGATGGTATAGTGAGGACTTTAACTGATGTGAGGCATGTTCCTGAGCTAAAGAAAAATCTTATTTCTCTTGGTACCTTGGATTCCAAAGGCCACAAGTTTGTGGGCGAAGGTGGAGTCCTAAAGATTGTCAGTGGTTCTTTAACAGTTATGAAGGGTCAAAGACACGAAACCTTGTATACTTTGATGGGTAGTACAGTGATAGGCGATTTAGCAGTGGGTGCATGTAGTGATAATTCTGAATGCACTAAGATGTGGCATATGCGACTAGGGCATATGAGTGAAAAGGGTTTGTCCGAGTTGTGCAAGCGGTGGTTCTTGAAAGACTTGAAGAAGCCAAGTATGGGTTTCGTGAGCATTAAGGCCTATGGGAAGCGGTGTAGAGTCAAGTTCAAGTCAAGCAAGCACACGACCACATGCATCCTTGACTATGTGCATCACGGATGTTTGGGGACCCTCTAGAGTGGCTTCAAAAGGAGGTAAATCCGCTATTATGTCTCATTCATTGATGATCATACCCGCTATGTGTGGGTGTATATGATGAAAACAAAAGATGAAATGTTTGAGACATTTAAGAAGTGGAAGGCAAGGGTTGAGAATCGCGTCTGCGATAGGAAGGTAAAGACACTACGGTCCGACAATGATGGTACGTAATATACCTATGAGACCTTCCAAGAGTTTTGTCGCGAACATGGAATTGCCGGACAACGACAATCGAGGGGGCACGCCCAATGAGAATGGAATGGCGAGAGGATGAATAGAACCTTGCTTGAAAGAGCGAGATGTTTGTTGTCTAATGCCGTCCCCAGGCAAAGAGTATTGGGCGGAATCTCCATGTCCATGGCGTGTTACCAGTATAATAGGTCACCGCCCAAATTATAGATTGCAAGACACCTTATGAGGTGTGGTCGTAACCCCACCGTGATTATAGTATTTTTGGCGAAGAGTGTTTGGATCGACCGCTACTACCATGTGAGGGAGAGCAAGCTAGATCCTAGAACTAAGAAAGCCATATTCTTAGGGCTTCGCAAAATGGGGTAAAGAGATACTGATTGTGGTGTCTAGAAGACCACAAGTTCCCCGGGTCGCCAGAGATGTTACGTTTGATGAGACTTCCGTATTATCTTCGAGTTTGCGGAAAAGAGTCGGCGAATGGTGAGTCTATAGAAGTTCAAGCCACCGAGCTTGAGTTGTCGATGCGCCAGATGACCGGTTCATGATGAGGTACCAAATCATGGAACCACACAAAAACAGAAGAAGAGCAAAAGCATCCACAACTTGTATTGGGTGACCCTAGGCCAAAGAGACAAGTTAAAGAAGTGCACAAGTATGGGCACGGAGAAGCCGAAGAAAACACTATGGTCGATGGATTTAGTGGCATATGCACCAATATCAAGATGATGAGCGGATAGTTTCAAGGAAGTCGTTAGAGATGCTCATTATAGAGATTGGTTGGTTGCTATGCAACAATAGATGGAGTCTCTTGATAAAAATCACACATGGGACCTAGTTTTATTGCCAAAGGGCAAAAGGACTATCGGCAGTAAATGGGTGTTCAGAAAGAAAGAGGTCCTTCCTGAGTCCGACAGAATGGACAGTAACACCTGGCTGAAAAAACACCGTCTGCACAAAATATTGGCGAAAAAGTACAAATAAATAAAATAGTTCTGAAGAGAAAACATGTTGCAGTGCGAGGAAAAATTTCTGGAGGACTAAAAGCTGCAATTGTGAAAGCTTACACACAATCCTTCATTTCATTTACTGAAGGTCTAAAGCCATTGTTTTTGATACATCAATTTTCTATATGCCTTTGTCCAGATCTCTATATGCCTGTGTCTGGCTATTCTAAATGACCCACTGGAGATGCTCCTAGTAGTCTATGTGAGCACATGTGATCTCCATAGGGTTTCCCTTAATTATCTAGACTAGTACTACGCTATCCTAAATGCAGTTGTCCCAAATATGAACCTCTAAACACCCCCTCCTTTCTATACCAAGCCTTTGGCATGTTTATGTATCGTCCAATATTGCAATGAATGAGGCTGGTCTACCTTCTGTTTGGCAACTTCCTCAAAATAGTTGGTCAGCTCTTACTTAAGAACTCAACACTGGATCTATTCGCAACAACTACCTTGATCTCCATAAGAACTAAAAAAACCAAGATCCAAAAGCAGTTTGTCCAACAACAGTTTTTTTTTCCTATTATCATTTTTTTGTTTTTGATAGTTAGAACTTTATTCACTTAAAACCTCATTTCCCCGGTGAAGGTGGCAATCGAACCTAAGACCTTGGGCACAACCTCCCAAGTTTTAACCAGCACGCCACTTGACACCTTCCTATCATCAATAAAAGTTAATATATTGATGTATCTTTGGAAGATCAATAGCCAAATGCTATTTTTTCAAGGACCAGAACCCCCAACCGCAGTACACCCACACGCGAGAAATACTTAAATGCGAAAAAGCCAAAACAGAAAAAGGGGCAAACGGGCTAACACCACCACCAATGTGGTAAAATCAGCACTGCAGCTAGCAAGTCAGATCACCCCCACCCTCTCCCTCCCACCCCACTTCCATGCTGCCTCTCACGTACATAATCAGTCCTCGTCCACTCCCCCTCCTCTTCTCCATCATACTGAATAACCTTCATGTTTAGCAAAGCTTTATAAGTGTTGCGGTCATCCACAAACGCCATCGCTTTCTCTGCCGCAAAAGCATAAAGCTTTAGTTCCCGAGAAAACAGGAAGAATATGAGCAGAAAATCCACAACCTATGTCCAGCCATTCAACTATGAAGAGATAGAACAATGTATAGCCTTTTTTTCAAAAACTAGCTGAAACAGGTGTTTCAACTTCCCATATCTTTTTTCAAGGAAGACCCCTCATTGTTGTCCTCTTCCCTAGTTGGTTATGGACATGCCTCCCCACATCCACTAAACTACTCCTGATATTGTTCCTTCCTTCTTCCCCCCACCTGATCTCAACCAAGTTCTAGATCCAAGTCCAGAAGTCCCACAGCCACTATACAAAAGCAAGCCAAAGTTTACCCCTATCCTCTCAGGTACACACAAAGCTTCTGATTTCCTAGCGAAGCCGCACCAATTAAGACCAAAGAACGTCTTACTGATGGGAATCCTCATAACTCCTAGATCTTGTTCTAACGTTTGTAAGGTTAATAAATGGACAAAACTACATTTTGGTAAAATTATGACATACTTTACGTGCTGCTCAAACCTTTTGAAACTTAACCTCTTGTACTCTAAGAAAATTTAGTTAGTTTATTTTGGTCACATCACCTATGTATATAACAAACACAATACACCCTTTCTTATATGTGAGTAGAGTGATCCTGGTGTCTCATATTGTAATTAGAAAACAAAAATGGAGGAGAAGCGTGCTATATAGTAAAAGTTACAAAGAAAAAGATCTAATGAAACCCAATAAAACCAGCAGAAAACAGCTAACCTTGCAGCCTTCTCCACTGTGCGGCTTCACGCATCACTTTTAGCTCAGCCTAGAGCATCCAAGAAATTGTCAAACAAAATAATTAAACTAAAGAACGGAATAACATAACAATATATACTTTGAAGGGATCTTGCATTTGATGATAAGGTGCTATAGGCCCTACTTCCATCGCTTTAGTTTTAATTTTTAAAGAATATTTAATATAAGTAACACCACTTCCCTCACAGACCAGTAATACCTCTATGTAGCGGAAGAACTATGAGAATACTCATAAGACCTAGTAAACAGCCGGGGCTTGGCTAAATTAATAGAAAAGATTCAGCTACAAAACTAAGTCATATACATATGCTCAGTAACAATAGAGATCCCATGGAACGACACAGAGTGCACAAACACATCGGTTTTCTATGGGGATTGTCACAGCTTTAGTAATGCTGATATCTTGTAACTGATGATGGAGAAAAGTGGAAGACAAAATGTCTCACAAATTGAGTACAACCACAAGCAAGATCTGCATACAAGTTTGACGACTGATATCACCTACATTGTTTTTCTTTATGTCAAAGATGTTTCTCTTACCAAAAATTCATGCCACATGGATCTGCTGCCTGAAAGGTTCCCAATTTTTTTAGCCCAAAATCTGATCCCTGCACGTCATATCAACTTTCTGCAGAAAATGATGGCGAGAGCGGAGGACGTCAAGTTGGTCTCTTTACTCCAGACCACAGTTTACTGCAAGAGATTTTATTTTTCAATCTTAACAAGGCGACTAAGCTAGAGAACCGGCAATTTGACTAGCCGAGATAATCAGGATCAAGCACTTCCGAAACAGCCCATATTTTGGACGCAAGGTTCCTCACTAGATGGAAACTTACACAAATGATTTACAATGACGTGAAGCCGATAACTCCAAAACAGCTCTAGTATTTTTTTTTTTTTTTCAACTGCCAGAAATTTGTAGCTATTTACACGAGCAAAATGCCAAGAAGCATGGTGCAAGGCCACGATTAAAACCTTGCAGTTGTCGTCTGGATGCTTGTCATGGAGGAATTTGAACTACTCCAGCCTCACCATTTCCACTGTAAGCAGAAACATTTACTGATAAAGCACCTGGCACGTTTCCTCCAAGAAGTTTGGGAAAACAATTTATCACGTATATAATGCTCATTTAGATGGGACTTGCTCTTGATGCCTGCAAAATGTCAAGTTAGGTCAGTTTGTGCTTCAAACATAACTAATTAACTAGAATAACTAAGTCGGGGCCGCGCGCTAAAGCTAACATGTAAAACCTGATTCTGGGAGGAAGTCGCAGAAGTCCAGCGCTGAGAATTATGCATCGCCACTGTTGTGTCACTCATGAAGGTCACTATGTTCGATTGTCTTTCACTATCAACTGCAACTGCAGGAGGCAATTCCCTCATAATCCATAACACATAAGCTGAGGGTACGGATGAACCTGGTGAACATCACAAAGATGGAACCTTAGATTCATAGAAATTTCTAAAAGTTTTTTGTTATCAGGTACACGTTCTTTGCTGAAGGAATTTTGATCATTCATTTAAACAAAAATGAAGACGTGAAAGAAAAACAACGTACCTATGAAGTAATACAAAAAAACCAGAATCGACGTTAGTATTCCATTCACATCACTTGGATGCCAATGGTACAGAAGCTGCAATTAAGAAAACAACTTAGAGAGGGTATATGCATGCCAAGCTTAAAAACTGTAAGATAATCAAGATTGTCAGACCTCCAAAAGGCTTGTAACATTCAAGGGTCAACAAAGAACTTAAAATAAAAGACAGTAACGGACCAAGGGTGAAGGAATTAGGAGATAACAATAATGAAGGGATTCATTCACTTTGGTCGCTGTGGGGAGGAGTTGAGAGATATCCCACTCAAGCACTTCCTATTCAGATGGGAGATTATTATAGGTGGCTGAATGGAATCGAGGTATTATCGTATAAATGGTTGTTTTAGTTGCCATTTTCTTTCTCCTTTCAATCTTTATACTGTAGGTCACCTCATCGGATAAATTTTTCAAACGAAAAAAGATTTGGTCACACAAACAGCTCCAGCAAATAAACGAAACTAAAAGTTAAATGTACAGAAGACGACATTTGCTCACCATAAACGGCTAAGGCTCCAGACATCGCTCAGCAGCACATTGGGCATACAAGCTGTTGGAGTTATCCCTCACATGAGGAGAGAAACCGAGCCGACAGAAACGGCTTAATTCGGCATCGCTGACAAGTCGAGCGGCGCCAGCCTTTCGAGATAGAAGCGCGACTTCGGCCGAGTTCCAAGAACATAGGGCGACCAGCTCAAAGTGGCGCCAGCGCTCGGCTTCCAGGCCTTCGACTTCGGCGCTTCAGTGGCCGCCCGCTTCGAGCATATTTTTGTGGGCCTTGCTTCAAGATTACCCATGAAATTTGGTTTTGGAGATAAAACCAAAAATCAAGGTTTTGGAAAACCTAACCTAACGAGAACCAAACAAGTCGGAAAGGATTGGAATCCGGACTAAAAACAAAGAGAGAACCTTTTACTGAGATACAACCCGTAAAAGAGATAAGAGTGATCTAGTAAGGAGAGACCGAAAGGAGAGATTGTAATCTTCCTTCCCATTTTATTAAGAACTGGCTCTTGTGGAAGTAGGCATCATTGGCGAACCACGGTAAATCTTTGTGTTGTGGTTTGTTGTTTAACCGCTTTTACATTATTATATGTTGTTGATAGTTGTTTAGTGAGTTGGGCATGTTAGTATAGGTTGTAGTTGATATTTAGATTTTGTCCCGAGCAAAAGTGTGTTCATACAAGTTATCCGCGGTAGTGGGGAACCGATTGGTATTGGTGTAATCCCCAACAAGTGGTATCGAGCCTTGGTTAGAATAGCCTTAGGGTGTTATCCCAATCTTTGTCGGCGTGGTGTTTGACGAAATTCCCGAGAAAGATTTGAGGTTAAATAACTTGTAGAGATGGACCATTCCGCGAACACTCGTATGATGAGTCCGAATAGGAAGAACTACACCATCCGGAAAGCCAAGATGGAAGACTTGCTATACCGCAAGGACTTGGCACTTCCCATCGAGAATGAGGGAGTAAGACCGAAAAAGGCGATGAAATTTGAGTGGAAAAAGCTTGACGTAAAAGCTATTGGGTACATTCGACAATGGATAGACGACGATTGTCTTTCACCATGTGGCCCAAGAGACTACGACGCCCGATCATGGAAGAAACTTCGAAGACCTTTATGAGAGGAAGTCGGTGGAAACAAAGTGCTAGTCGTTAAGAAGTTTGCGGAACCGGCAAGTACCAAGAAGGTTCTTCAATGTCCGAGCATCTTAATGAAGTACGTAATATCATCAATCGATGCATTTGATGAAGATCAATTTGGGAGACGAAGTTGAGGCTTTGTTTCTATTAGGCTCTCTACCCGAAAGTTGGGAGACATTAGCGGTTTCTCTACATGGAGCGGCCAAGGATGGAATTGTTACCATGGAGATGGCTACCACGCCTTTGTTGAATGAGGAGACTAGAAGGAGTGCAAGAAGCGACTCTTCTAACTTCGAGGTCCTTTTCACGAGAAACGGGGAGAGGTCGGGCGAAAAACCATCTCGCTCTAGAGGTGATGACGTATAAATCTAGGGGTGAAGCTAGAACTCCTAAGGCGCAGAGGCAATGTTACTATTGTGCCACCAAAGGCCACTTCGATATGAGTGCGTAACACACAAGAGGGATGAGAAGAATAACCGTGGTACATGAAGACATGGTGCGCAGGAACGGAAACACGCAGAGATACTACCGCACTAGTCGGCGACCTAGTGGGAATTGTGTCGGTTGTGGTGTGTCTTTGTCTTAGTACCTCATGTCGATACGAGTGGGTGATAGATCTGAGGAGCATCCTATCACGTCACACCGCGACGAGGGATTCTTCACTACCTACAACCGTGGTGAATATGGTGAAATAAGGATGGGTAAATGATGGAGTCTCAAAGATTATAGGCATTGGAGATGTTCATGTAGAAACCAATGTCGGCTACACCTTGACACTCAAGGATGTAAGACATGTCCCCGACATCACGGCTAAGCTAAGCCTAATTTCGGGGAAATTAGATGATGATGGCTTTGTAAACTCGTTTGGTAACGGGGTATGGAAACCGAAAGCGGGTTCCATTGTAGCGACCGAGGAAAGAAAACTTGCTCTCTTTACAAAACACGGCTAGTTTGTGTAAAGCGTAAGCGAATCGTGCGTAAGAAGCTTCATCGAGCGTGGCACAAGAGACCGCGGTCACATGGGCATAAAAGGGATGGAAGTTCTTGCTAAGCAAAAGGCCATGCCGGACATTAAAGGTACACATTTAAATACATGTACTCATTGTTTGGTAGGAAAGCAACACGGTGTCTTTCCAAAGATTCCCGCCTCACGAAAGGACAATCGTCCCTGAACTAGTGCACACGGACTTATGTGGTCCTATGAGAGTGAAGTCCCACCGGGGAGCTTCATACTTCTTGACATTCATTGATGATCGTCCAAGAAAGATATGGGCCTATAGTCCGAAGACCAAGGATGAAGTACTTGGCGTGTTTGAGAAATTCCACAAAGGTGGAAAGAGAGACCGGAAGTTGTTGAAGTGTATTCGCCGGATAATGGGGGTGAGTACATTGGGCCATTTGAAGAGTATTGCGAGTCATGGGATTCGTCCATGAGCGCACCGTTCCCAAGACACCGCAACGAATGGAATAGCGAGAGAATGAATGAACCGTACCATTGTAGAGAGGATAAGATGCATGCTATCTCACTCTAAGCTACCTAGAAGCTCTTGGGTAGAAGCAATGCGTCTGTGGCTGCATGTGATCATGTGATCAACTGTCACCGAAGAAAGCCTCTCATAGTGATTATCCGGAGAGAGTATGGTCGGCGCAGATGTTGATTATGGATACTTGAGGGTATTTGGGTGCGGGGCATTTGTGCATATTCCGAAGGATGAGAGATTCAAGCTTGATGACAAAGCCAAGCGGTGCATTTTTCCGGGTTATGGAGATGAAAAGTTTGGTTACAAACTCTATGATCCGATTAACAAGAAGGTAATCCGAAGTCGAGATGTTGTGTTCTGGAAGACCAAACCATAGCGGACTTTGAGGAGGGTGAAGAAGCCAAGCTTTCACCAATGATCTTGTTGATTCGAGAACCGAAGTTCCTACCGTGGAACGTCGCGAAGGCATTGAGAATCACAGAGAACCATGAGTTTGAAGCTCATGATGAGAATCCTATTGCTCATGATGGGATAGAACCTATTGGGTATAGAAGATGCGATGAGATGCATGAACCACCACCGAGCAAGCGAAGTGTATCCTCCCGAGGCACCGGCGGAGATGGGGCAAGGAGGTCCGACGAGAGGGAGAATAGCTTCAACCGGTATCCACCACATACGTGCGTCTTCTACTATCGGATGGTGGAGAACCTATGTACTATCAAGAGGCACTTGAAGGTACGACAAAGAAAAGTGGTTGAAGGCCATGCATGACGAGATGGATTCTTTGCATAAGAATCACACTTATGAAGTTAGTTGAGAAACCCACGGGGGAGAAAAGTTCTCAAGAATAAGTGGATATACAAAGTCAAGCATGAGGAGAACAATCCTCACCCAAGGCACAAAGCTCGCCTTTGTTGTGAAGGGATTCGGTCAAAGGAAAGGGATTGACTTTGATGAGATTTTCTCTCTCCTGTAGTGAAGATGACTTCTATCCGGGTGGTATTGGGTATGGCCGCAAGTATGAACCTAGAGGTTGAGCGGCTAGATGTTAAGACGGCTTTTCTTCATGGAGACCTTGAAGAAGATGTCTACATGGACCCGGCCGGGGGTTTGAGGTCAAAGGCAAAGGAGCACCTAGTATGCAAGCCGATAAAGAGCTTGTATGGGTTGAAAGCAAGCACCGGTGACGATGGTACATAAAGTTTGATTCCTTTATGGCGAAAGCAAGGATACAAGAAGTCCGCTTCCGATCATTGTGTGTTTGTTCGGAGATTTCCGGATGGGGATTTCATTGTGCTATTCTTTGTATGTGGATGATATGTTGATAGTTGGCCCAAACATCAACAAGATATCCAAGCTGAAGAAAGACTTGAGTAAGTCCTTTGAGATGAAGGATTTGGGTCAAGCAAAGCGGAGATACTTGGGATCGCGGATCACTCGTGACGAAAGAGTGGGAAGTTGTGGCTTTCTCGAAAGCTACATTGAAGGTGTTGAAGAGATTCAACATGGATCAAAGCGAAACCCGGTCGGTTATCCGCTTGGTGGCCAGTTCCGCATGACCAAAGAGATGTGTCCTAAGGGGTGAGCATGAGCAGAGTCGGATGGAAAAGATTCCTTATGCATCCAGCTGGGCGGTTGATGTATGCCATGGTGTGTACTAGGCCGGATATTGCTTTTCGCCGTTGGGGTTGTAAAGCAGATTTACATCAAATCGGGTAAAGAGCATTGGGAAGGTGTTAAGTGGATATTGAGATATCTCAAAGGCACTTCCAAATCATGTTTGTGCTTTGGTGGAAGTAAGCCCTTACTTGAAGAAGGCTACACCGATGCGCATATGGCGGGTGATGTTGACTTCGATGAAGTCCACCTCCGGTTATCCGGTTTACTTTTGCGGGGGAGCGGTTTCTTGGCAATCTAAGTTGCAAAAGTGTGTTGCCCTCTCCACTACTGAAGCCGAGTATATTGCAGCCACCGAAAGGTTGCAAAGAGTTGCTATGGATGAAAAGGTTCTTCGACGAACTAGGGCTAAAGCGTAAAACAGTTTTGTAGTTCTATGTGACGGTCGGAGGCGCCATCCACTTGAGCAAGAATCCGAAGTTTTCATTCTAGATCCAAGCACATACACGTCGCGTTATCATTGGATTAGAGAAGTACTTCGAGGACAAGCATTTGTGTATCGAGAAGATCCATACCGACAAGAACGGGTCGGATATGATGACCAAAGTCTTACCGAAAGGTAAGTTTGATGTTTGTTGTGCTATTGCGGAATGGCGACACTCCTCTGATTTGGCAATTGCATGGAGGTATCCCCCTCACCGCTCGGGAGGGAGATTGTTGAGTTATCCCTCACATGAGGAGAGAAACCGAGCCGATAAACGGGCTTAATTCGCATCGCGACAAGTCGAGTCGCCTTGCTCGAAGGCCAGATAGCGACTTCGCGACTTCGAGTTCCAAGAAACATAGGGCGACCAGCTCAAAGTGGCCAAGGCCAGCTCGGCTTCCAGGCCTTCAGTAGCGACTTCCAGAGTAAGTGCGCCAGGCGAGCATATTTTTGTGGGCCTTGCTACAAGATTCCAAAGCGAAATTTGGTTTTGGAGATAAAACCAAAAATCAAGGTTTTGGAAAACCTAACCTAATGTAACCAAACAAGTCGGAAGGATTGGAATCCGGACTAAAAACAAAGAGAGAACCTTTTACGAGATACAACCCCTCAGAAAAGAGATAAGAGTGATCTAGTAAGGTGAGAGACTGAAAGGAGAGATTGTAATCTTCCTTCCCATTTTATTAAGAACTGGCTCTTGTGGAAGTAGGCATCATTGGCCGAACCACGGTAAATCTTTGTGTTGTGGTTTGTTGTTTAACTGCTTTACATTATTATATGTTGTTGATAGTTGTTTAGTGAGTTGGGCATGTTAGTATAGGTTGTAGTTGATATTTAGATTTTGTCCGGAGCAAAAGTGTGTTCATACAAGTTATCTGTGTAGTGGGGGAACCGATTGGTATTGGTGTAATCCCCAACACAAGCAACCCATTCTCATTGCACTGTGGGCACTGAACTGACAAGCCATCATCACTCCCATCTGGACTAATTTTACGACTTCCATTGCAATTATAATATAATATGAAGCACATTCCTCCACACCCGTCCACACGGATTTGGTGATCAGTGGATCGATCCTCGGCAATCCTTCTAATAACTGCATGCTCATGCAATGTCACAACAAATCTGCACCACCAATATATCTCCCCTTAATGAAAAGCCTTGGAGGTACTACTCTACTATCAAGGATTCTCCACATTTCTTCCCCTCAGTACTCCAAATGCATCGATACATCTCTTTCGTGGAACAAAATCTTAAAACTATCCAACGTAAAACCGAATACTCTGGCAATCCTAAAACCTCATCCAGTTCGGAGACCTTCCCAACAACATCTAATCTCACTCTCGATCACCCCTGCAAAACAAATACAACACGTTAATGCCTTCGAGTTTACATTAGTTTAGTAAATATGGTCGATTGGTGAGAAAATATATCCTAGAAGATAAATGTAATTACCCCGAGAAGGCGGAGGAGCCATTGGAACCTTAGAAGAAGAAGGCTGTTTGAAAAAGAATTCAAGCAATAAATTCAATAATGAAATACTAAGATTTTGAAAATACTAATATTAAATAAGTATATACATAGTTCAGGATATAACCTTCCAAATATAACTACTCAATATGCAGTACCTACCTTGTGATTGAGGTTTAGGCCATGTACACGTAGTCTTCGTGATGGCCCGTTTCACCGCAATTTCCACACCTGGCGATTCGAGATCTTCCTTTCCTTTTATCAAATTCTCCGTAGCAACAAAACCACACGCACCTATATTAGAACAAAAAATTGAGAATTATATTGAGCTTTGGAAACCAAAATTGAGCAAATGGCGCATACCTACCACTCGTAAAATGTATCTCCTCTTCTTCTTCGCTCAAATCGGCTGATTGAGCACATTTCCTCACACGTTTTGAGTTTGTACTTGGACCTATTACATACACATAGCATTGTAGTTATTAAAAAAAATAGAAGTACTAGCAACGCAACATGTTTAAAAATTATAGTTCTTCAATAATATAGATACTTGTATTGGAAAAACTAAAGCGGTGAACATAACTAGTTACCCCCAATTTCTCGATGTAATTCTGGGCACGTGGGTTTTGTATGCCCAACAACACCACATTCACCACAACTTTTCTTCCTTGTCTCATTGTGTCCTTTAAGTCTTTTTGGTCGACCTTTAGGTGCTACCTGGGGTGGATCACGTATGAGTTCTAAGTGGGCCGCATCTCTGTGAGTATCTGATGGCTCCTCAACGGGAACTTGAGGATTTTCTTCAGCAGTTGATGGGATCTCTTTTGACATAAGATAAGAATGTAGGAAATCTTTGAACTCTTCACTAGCTTCTTTAGTTTTGGAGGCCTTCAAACAAATATTCTTGCAAATCCCCATAAGCTCACTATAACAAATAGCAGAAGTTGCTTCATTATGAACATTAACTGAAGTAACAGTAGGAATGACTGTTTTCACATGTCGCGTCCACCTCAATAAAATGCAACTAGAGGGTATTTCAGCGACATCTTCATTTTTAAGACGGAAATTATGTGTCGGCATGGAAAACCAAATGACTCAAATAGACCACAAGAACACTTGGCTTTTTTATCAACAACATTGTATTCCACAATAGACTTGCAGTGCCTATACAAATGACGATGCAAAGTGTAGTAACGAATATTGTCACCTTGATGATCCGTTATTGAATCAACAATGTACAATGCCTCTTGCTGCAATTGCATCTTAAACACATTAAAAGCCGCCCGTGTATAGATGGAGTTCGCCTGATTTTCATACTCAGTCAGGTGGGTCACAATTACCGGCTTGGTTGTCAGAGTAATAACTTCTTCTTCGTGCTCACGGTGCCGGATCTTCTCAAGTGCTAGCTCCATTTTTCCATAGAGCTCAACCATTTTTAAACCAGGCTTTACATGAAGCCGTATAACAGAGTTCATGCTTTCACAACGTTGGTTGGTTCTACAACCACAAAAGAATGCGCCTCGAAGATATGCCTCTGCCCACCTCATCCTCTTTTTGTATATCTTCTTCACCCACTCATGGTCATGGACCTGGTGTGCTCATTCTAACAAATGTTCCCACATTTGGTCAAACTCTTCTTCTGAACATTTCATAAACATGAGTGAACAAAAGTCCCTTTGAAACCCAGAGACACGGACATTGTCAATACAATTTTTCAGAACGTGCCAAGCACATAAGCGATGTCTAGCACTAGGTAAGGTAGCTTTAATAGCCTTGCGAATTGCATGATCACCATCTGTTATGACCGACTTAGGTGCCTTACCATCGCCGAAGAAAACGCTCTAACGCCCAAATGTAAAAACGCTTTCGACTCACTAGTCATAACGCAAAAACCAAATACAATAGTTTGTCTATGATTGTTCACTCCAGCAAATACGACAATTGGCATTTTGTATTGATTTGTCCGGTATGTTGAATCAAACAATAACACATCACCAAAACAGCTGTAATCTGCACGAGACGCCGAATCGCCTGAACAATCGACCAATTGGCTAAGTTCATTCAAATTTCAGATGAGTAGTAAAATTCTGGATCAATCTTCGACTTGTTTTTCATGCAGGAAACAAGTGTGCTAGCATCTCCATTCATATAATAAATTTTCCTCATCCTGGTCATATAATTATACAAATCCTTTCTTATGTAACCAACTTTACAAAACTGGCCAGCCCTATAAACAAGAAAATCCATCACTTGACATTGTCTAATGCCCACATCAATTAGACTCTTTGCCAAAGTTGCATCTTCACTGCCCATCTTTCTATGTGAGCGACCAAATATCGAACTAGGATAAGGCACAAGTGGATGAGTGTGTTCAGCAACAAACTTATTAACAACCCACATATTGCATTTAATATCAAAAATCACTTCAAAAATCGCAAGACACTTGCATCTAGATAACTCACGTTGTTTTCTTTTGTGTTCCATATTCAAATATTTCACCTCTCTCTCACCTTGGCATGAGCACACAAAATTTCTTTTAACCGGGATATCTTTATGAAATCGGTAAACACCTTTGCGTACACTAAACCCAACAACCTTGGCATACTTTCGTTGTAGAACTCAAATGCCTCGTTCTTTGGTTTTAAAACGCATTGAAAACATGATTGCATTTTCATCTAGATCTTCCCCCCCAACTTACCACCTAATAGATCGAAATCATTCTCATTAGTTTGTTCACTTCTTGCATCCGCTTCATTTGATGTCCTTCAAAACCTTCAATTTCACTAACACTATGGTCATCCATCGATTCATCTTCGCCTTCCAAACTCACATTGGTTGAACCTTCCATAATATTTATTTCGATTAATCAAGAATCACTTTCCTCATAATTATCTACGACATGCGTCATTACACATATTTGTAGCCCAATCTCTGTCTTCATTAGAGATATCCACCATCACTTGATCACTATAATATGGTAATAATATAAATATGCATTCATTACTTCTTGCACTATAAGTGGAAAATAAAATAAACAACAAACAAAGAGTATACACGTGGAGCAACGTTAATTTGAAGTTAAAATTTCATTTTAAAATAAAAAATAAAACAGACAATAGCATTTTAGGTTCACAAATAAATTATTAAAGATTCACCTTTGTGCCATGAAGGGACAAAAGGTGAAGGTGAGTAATGTGTAACGATAATTTAAGCAACGGAAGCAAGTCAAAAGAAACTAGCAATAAAATTAAACTCTCCTTATTATGTGACATAAGAAGATAAGCAAGTTCAATATGTGATTAAACTCTTCCTATGGAGCTCAATATTTACATGTCTTGAATCCTAGAATTGAAAATATGATCAATTTCAATTTTCAAGGAGTAGAATACCTACATAATTGGCAATCCGGCCAGGCCAGGAATCTACTTATAAACTATCACTACTTCTCTCGTTATTACGTTGTATAGTACTATAGTTCTTTCAAGATGTGATTCCATAACTATAAAAGAGGAGGTAATACTGTTCCAACATCATTTTTTTTTTTACATTTATGCTAGAAAAAGTGACAATTCAGTTTCTTTGGTCTCAAGGATTGTTTCTACTCTTGCATGTGTCATGTGTGCCACTAAAATTATAGGATCGACTAACAATGCCAAAGATGATATCGGGATGAAAGTAAATCAGTTTAACGGTACACCGGTACAATCGCTTTAACCGATCCACCCTCCCCCTCCCCGCGGTATGCCTATGCCGAATCACATTTCTAACTAATAATTATTTTTTTCTCACCCACTTGCTCATTTATTTCCTCGCATTTTTGCCATGAAGCATCGTGGTTCGTGATCTCTCAACTCTTTTTCACTTAATCACATTATTACTATACACACTTTAGCACAATCACATAAATATTCTAGATTATAATCTGGTACCTACTTTAACTCAATTTTGCAATCTCCCCATTCGCCTATTGCACATCTCAAGAGTTTACAAACAAATTTAGTGCAATAAGATAACTACTACTACACTTAAATTTCTGAACGTGCCAAGTTCAACAATAAAATAAGTGTTTCTTATCTAATATGCTTTTCTGCCAACAGAAAGGGGTTAGGGCATTGCCAAGACATCGTGTCTAGTAGCGATCAACGCTCTTAGCCTTAGTAGATAGTACTCTCGCCTAGCACATTTAATTCGCGGATTCTCGATGGCATCGGTGCATTTATATAGAGGAAACCATGATATATGTGTGAAAGTCATAAACAAGCAAGAAAAGCAAACCATTGAACCAAAATATACATGTAAAAAAAACTTGTGTTTGCCATTGAAGACCAAGCACCACCATATGTAAATACTTGGATATTTTGAAACTAGATATTAATTCACTAATCAATCCATAGAAAAATTTCATGAACTAAGCCTAAATTACTAAATACTCATATCCAAACCTGAAGGAGTATCAAGGAGTATTTGAGAGATGCCCAATCCGAGTTTGAAATGCAGAGGATTTCTCTTAGAAGATAGTGAAAAGAGAAACAATGGAGATGAACTCAGTTTAGTGGAGATGAACCCGAAAAGAGAATGAGAGTTTGGCGCTAACTGTTTTCCTTTTCTTTTTTTCGAACAAGCCCGAAGTAAATACCGAATTATTTATTTCACTTTCCAATTTTTCCAATTTGAACGATGGTTATTAGGTTGGGATTAGTTTTTGGATAAATTTGGTATTTCATGTATTTGTTTTTTTTCCAAACTAGTTTATCCGGTTAACAAGTTTGTAGTGGATTATGGATTTCCCAACAAAAATCAGATGTGGGGCTGAGATTAGTGCACATTGGAATGCATTGGAATGCCAGTGCATGGAAGCAAACCTCTTTTTTTAACTATCACCTAGTATTATTTTCAACGCTTTTTTAGGATTGTTGTTATGTTTACTTGTATAAGGCTATCAATGTTAATTATGGGTATGCCAGATCGATACTCAATAACTAACACACCGCAAGTCGTCTTCTTTAGTTCTTTCCATTTAGCTCATTCTAACTTCCAGCAATTGACACGTAACTAGATGATGTGCACACTGCACGTTTTTCTAATGTTGAAAATAGGAAATCAAGAATCTTTTTGGGAGTGCTGGTCATGACATTTGATTTATAGATATACCTTCCTAATTGTTGTAAATGTTTTTTTGTTTGCTTCAGAAAAAGTCGTACAAATCAACAAGATAAGACTTGTTTTCAAAGTTGTTTTGTGAAAAACTTTTGTTTGTGTTTGGATCCTTTCTCTGTTGGTTTATTATTTTCTTTTTCGTTTTTAAAATTTACAAATGTCTTTGTGGGAACGTTGGTAATGATAAATGTCTCTGTTTTGCTCTTATTTGTAAAAGATGGTGATTTATTATGTTTTTCGTTCTTAAAATTGGCAAATGTCTTGTGGGAACGCTGGTAATGACAAATGTCTATTTTTTGTTCTTATTTGTTAAAGATGGTGTCGTATCTTCTTGTTCATTCTTAAAATTGACAAATGTTTCTGTTTTGTTTTTATTTGTAAAAGATGGTTTCTTTTTTTCACTACGAGTAGGAAACTTGTTTCACTATTTAAAACCTTTTTCAAAACTTTCTTTTTTATCCCAAAGGTTTTTCTTTTACAATACATAATTAACTGATAAATGCCTTTCTGAAAATGTTGGTTAATGTCATTTTTTGTACTAGTTTGTTTTGGAATATTTAAAAGTATCCTAGCACCTCAACGGCCTTCCTTAGTTCCTTCCCATAGCTCTTTCAAACCACCAGCGTTGCACACGTGACAAGTATTATATGAATTGGTAGGTTAAGGGGAAAGCATATTGGATTCATTGTGCAGAAAAACGCAAGTCGGATCCTGCAAAGACGTCGTTGCAGGCAGACCATTTGTTCAGTATCACAAAAAATGCTTACTTAGAATAAGGATTCAAGGCGAGGATAACGTCTCTATGTAAAATATATCTGGATTCCGTGAGTCAGACAGTCGGGAGAGAGTAGCGTCATTATATTGGTCGACAGGCGAGCAGCAGCTATATATATAGTGGTGAGAGTGTTCGAACAACGATCAGATCCCTTTACGTGTTGGTCTCAAGTGGCTGGTACTTAGCATAAAAACATTAGGGTAGCTTGATAGTGTGTCTCACTCTCGGGGTGTGGTAGTCAAATCAACAGCATATTGGTAGCCAGCGGCTTCATAGACATTGTTTCATTTGGTTCACACAATATTAAGTTGGGGCCCCTGACTTCAAGTCTCGGATTGCCAATTCCTGAGCTAGTTCCATCCCACAATCAGCCCTTGTTGATACTCTTCAACGTTGTTGGAACCTTGAGGTTGAAAGCGAGGAGAGTGCACGAATGCAGGACTGATGGTGTGATGAATGCCAACACCTGAGAAGGCTTTTCGTCCATTCATTCCCATGTTTCTGTGGATTGTGGTGAAGCCGATCTGCATAACAGACTCGTTGGGATGGTCATCATTTAATGGAGAGTACGGTAGAAGAGGATGCACAGTGAGGAAGTCTTCCCAGAGCTTGTCCTTTAATGGCCTGGGACATAGACTATAAAATTGGGAAAGCAGGATTGACCTGCGATTGCGCAAGGTGTGCACTTTGAGCTCCTGCTTTGGTGACCAAAACCTTGCTTGGGTTGACCCTTGACACAAGGTAAATGGTATGGGATCAAGGTCATGTCTGAATTTTAGTACTGCGAACATGAGGGCCATACCACTCTTTCTCAACTGGTGGTTATCGGTGCTCTGCCCACACCATTAGAAAAAGGTAATACTGAGCTGACTATAGACGCTTGCCTGTCCTTACGTGACTTATCTCCCTCACCACTACTTTGATTTGAATTTAGAGACTGATACTTAACTATACATATATGGACCGCTCCTTTATCCTTTAAAGCATTCTCTCGCTCACTTCTCTCTTCCTTTTTATGAGAAAAACACACTGTTTGAAAACAGTAGAGGTTCATTCTTTGTTTTTGTGAAGCTGGTGCTTAATCATGAGCATTTTATGGCATTGGTGATTTGATTCCCCGTCACAAACTTCACACTTCTCTCACCTTATAATACATATACCTTCAATCCACACTACACCATAACAGGCTATTTGCAACGACAAAAAGCCGTTGTGAATAATTTTCGCAACGCTTTTTAAACATTGTAAATAGGGCGTGGGTAAAGTGTTGGAAATTTTTGAACGGTTAAAAAGCGTTGCAAACAAAATTTTCCAACGGTTACTAACCGTTGCAGAGTGACTATTATTAACGGTTAAAAAACATTGCGTAGTTTGATTTGTAACGATTATTGATGATGCTTTAATATTTATTTTTTGCTTTGCAACGGTTTACAATCGTTACTAATGTATTGATATAGTTAAAAAATTTATTTTAATTTTTTTCATGCCCTAAACCTGCACCTCCTGGTTTCATATAGATGCAAATAAAATTACCAATACTTTTTCACACCATTTGACAAGTAAAATAAACACAAGCAAACACATGAAAAAAATATTATATTCATTGAATCATATATATAACTTCAAAAGAGTTTTGAGGGTTACAAATTCAGATTTACTAAGAGTTACAAATTTCTATACGATTTTTCAAGCAATTCCGAATCTTCAAAATGCAATAACAAGCATTAGTGACGATGTCTTCACTCAATATAAATCCTAGTACCGCTCCACAAAGCCCATCTAATTCCAAAAAAATCACAAAACAAATAATGAACTCAGAAAAACAATCATACTAATTAAATTCATGCAATTAATTAAATACTTGACACCCCGTCACAAACTTCATACTTCTCTCACCTTATAATACATATACCTTCAATACACTACACCATAACAGGCTATTTGAAACGGCAAAAAGCCGTTGCGAATAATTTTCGCAACGCTTTTTAAACATTGTAAATAGGGCGTGGGTAAAGTGTTAGAAATTTTTGAACGGTTAAAAAGCGTTGCAAACAAAATTTTCCAACGGTTATTAACCGTTGCAAAGTGACTATTATTAACGGTTAAAAAGCGTTGCGTAGTTTGATTTGTAACGATTATTGATGATGCTTTAATATTTATTTTTTGCTTTGCAACGGTTTACAACCGTTACTAATGTATTGATATAGTTAAAAATTTTATTTTAATTTTTTTCATGCCCTAAACCTGCACCTCCTGGTTTCATATAGATGCAAATAAAATTACCTAAATACTTTTTCACACCATTTGACAAGTAAAATAAACACAAGCAAACACATGAAAAAAATATTATATTCATTTAATCATATATATAACTTCAAAAGAGTTTTGAGGGTTACAAATTAAGATTTACTAAGAGTTACAAATTTCTATACGATTTTCCAAGCAATTCCGAATCTTCAAAATGCAATAACAAGCATTAGTGACGATGTCTTCACTAAATATAAATCCTAGTGCCGCTCCACAAAGCCCATCTAATTCCAAAAAAAATCACAAAACAAATAATGAACTCAGAAAAACAATCATACTAATTAAATTCATGCAATTAATTAAATACCCCCTCAAAGATAGACCATTTGTTGTCTACTCCCATATCTCGACGACATAAACAATGATTACATAAAATCGGTGCATAAAAAGAAAATCTTGTAGTAACTTGATGAGTTGAAAATTGAGAAAATAGAGAGTGAGGTTTAAGTTTTTACCTTAACAAGGAGCTTGAAGTGAGCATGACTCATTAGATTGGGAAGCAATTCTTTTGGCCTTCTTGTTTTTCCTTTCATAAAATCGATACCCTACACAATATACCGAACGACAACAAAATGATCTATCAAGCTAAGAAAGAACTTGCACGAGTGATAGGTCTTACATGTAAAGGGACCTGTACCCATGACTCAAAAATAAATTTCCAAAAGTCCACATAAATATATTATGAATTAGCTCACTTATGCAAATCTCATCAGATATACAAATGAACCTGATTCAATAGCAATTCACATACAAGACCTTTATCGATCGAAAAAGAAAAACTAACGAGTAAATAGGAGATTACCAATCAAAGGATCATTTCCCTTAGAAAAGTCTTTCATGCCCTCCTAATATAAGAATTCCCATACAACTTCTCCGTAGACGTTCTTGAGGATGTCAAAATTAAAGTTTCCCATACTTACCTATATATGATTCCTATCTCTTGAGAATTGCACTAAAATGTGGGATTCAGTGGTGCAAATTCCCTCATGCAATCAAACACACCCTAGTTCTCAAGCCACTTTATAAACAAATCAAGAGAGAAAGACACAAAAGCAAATAGATTCCTATATCAACGACTCATTGTATATTTAGAATATACCATTTTTTACCTTCAAACATAACTTCTCATAAGTCATATCTAGCCAAAAGAAAGACTTAACCATTGAATATCACCAAATAACCAACGGTGATTAGTATTTGAAGGAATAATTAGTGTTGATGCAAATGATGAATAAACTTTTCTATAAATCACCATATTTATATTATATTTTGATACACAGCTTTAAACTACCGATGTGGGACTATTTATCTCAACACGCCCCCTCATGTGTGGGGGGACTTGACCCTAAAACATGGACTTTTATTCTAATGTGTGACATGGAGCATTTAGCAAACATAGCCTGCTCTCATACCATACAAACTTTGGAGCAGCCAACTGAAAACCGATTGGAAATGAGTGGAAAGGCCCCAGGATTTATACCAATTATTTACCTCACAACAGTTTGAAATGGAAGTTCTAAAATTCTTGTCATATACAGCAAAACAGGACGTAACTTTCAATATTTCTTGAAGTATTCAAATGTATCAGGGCATAACTTACATAAGCAAAGCAAATAGACTCGTACTAATAGAAATTTAACAAAGTAATTATAATAATGAAAAAAAAAGAGGGTGAGAAAGAGAGACCTTGAACTAGCGGTCCGTTGTTCCGCAATAACTTTCCTCCGACTTCGACGCCAAAAAGTGTTGGCAATATTGGGTTCACTATGTGATAAACTGCTTCAATGAAAAGAGATTAAGTTACGGTCTTGTAAAAGTAACTTTAGCATTCACTACAACGGACAAATGCACTAAGCTGGAAACATAGTCCAGTTGTCAGTTACTCATTATTAGAGATGGAAATATCGTACTAGAGCTCAGTTGTCAGTTACTCATTTTCATAAATTTAGAAAGAACTGAAAATGATTAGTATGGGTATATTTGTCTTTTTGCTGTTATTTATTTGTTAGGATAATGTTAGTTGGAAGGTGGCATAGCTTGTTATAAGAAAATGGCAAAAGTATGATTTTAGTATGGTAGTGGACTTAATAATGCATGTTTGTAACTAAAATGTGTTGATGGAATGATGGCTGATGTTAGGTAGTATATAATATTTAATGTTGTATTTTTTTGGGATGAGTATATATTACTTAAATAAAGTTTGGAACCAAGTTTGCCGAACCAAGTTTGCCATCCAGCGTACACTTAAGGTCACTCGTAGGCCGTAGTTAAAGAATGCGCGCGTCTGGTTTTTATGAACAATAGTTGTAGACTTTGGACTCCCATTAGCTGATGAAGTGATGAGCACCTAATATCTAGAATTCTTAAAACAAGAACATAACCTTATAACCATAATAAGACTAAACAAACAAGAACATAAGACATCATATTTTGAAAATATATTCTTAAAAAAATATATTTTCGCACCCCCATTTTTTTTTCCATAATTTCTATTATTGCACCCTTAGCTTATATGATCAATTATGAGTTGCATATGCTCCTGCTCCTAGTATTAATGCGTTGAAACAATCGTGTATATTAAATTTGTATATTTTGAGTTGCATATGCTCCTGCTCCTAGTATTAATGCGTTGAAACAATCGTGTATATTAAATTTGTATATTACACGATTGTTTCAACGCATTAATACTAGGAGCAGGAGCATATGCAACTCATAATTGATCATATAAGGGTGCAATAATAGAAATTATGAAAAAAAAAAAATGGGGGTGCAAATCCTTATTATAGTTTTGACATTTTCTAGCTAATTACTTATACTGAAGTAGAGTTTCTATCAAATCTCTGGGGGTTCATGTATTCTAGATCAGTCTGCAATCATGTGATGATCTACTAACACTACCAAAAGAACGACTTTACCCGACTGACTATGGCTGTCGCGAAAGGTATTACCCGACAGACCAAAACCGCCGCAAGACCGTCGGAAAATGCTCGGTCGGCATAGGCTTCTGACGGTTTTTATTGGTCAAAACAGGCCGTCGGGGTTGAGGACCTTTGCCGACGGACATTCCTACTGTTAATATCCGTCGGATATGCCGGCTGTCAAAAACCGTCGGATAGTTGCTGCTGTTAAGAACCGTTGGATAGTTCTGCTGTTATGAACCGTCGGTTAGACCAGCTGTCACCAGCCGTCGGATATGCCAACTGCTAGCCGTCGGGTAGTTTGCTACTAGACAGTTTTTATCCGTCGGGTATTAGTTCTTTATTTAAAAATATATTTTTTATAATAATTGTTTCAGGTACAAGGACTGAATGCGCGTCATGACAGATTTTTCGTGCTCCCACTGCTCGGTTAGAGCCTTCTGCTTTTCCTTTAAGAGAGAGAGCTCTGCCTCAAGGCGACTCAGCCTATCTTTCGATGCTCTGTCTATGTCGTTCATCAAAGAAAGCCTCTCCATCTCCTGCTTCAGTACAGATCGGTTGATCTCATCCAAGGCAGTTGGTTTTGAAGTAATTTCCATTTTCAATTTTGCAGCTGCCTCATCAACTAGATCAATAGCTGGAAGAAACATGTTCACATTAGCATTGGTAGCTTCAACCACTATGAAAACCATTCAATCGAAGCTGAGTGCTCTGTGATATAGAACTTCTGATTACCTTTGTCTGGAAGAAAGCGGCCACTGATGTACCGATCTGAAAGAATTGCAGCTGCTACAAGTGCACTATCTGATATTCGGACTCCATGATGCAACTCATACCTTTCACGCAATCCGCGTAGTATAGAAATTGTATCTTCCACTGACGGTTGATCAACATAAACTTGTTGGAAACGACGCTCTAAGGCAGGATCTTTTTCAATATATTTACGGTATTCATCGAGTGTTGTAGCACCAATACATCGCAACTCACCACGACCAAGCATAGGCTTCAAAAGATTACCAGCGCCCATCGCACCATTTGTGGCACCTAAGATATTAATACCAAAATATCAATAATATCTAGTTCTAAATTACAAACTCAATCTGAAGATAACTGATAATAGAGTGAACTAGCCAAGCCATATAAAATGATATGGATGGAGATAAGAATAAAGTCAAGTGAGTCTATGTTTGTTTTTATCGGTATAAGAATCTCTGACAAGTCTTCATTGATCAGTTTATACAAAAACATAATGCATTCACCTTTGCGAAGCTTGAAAGGAAAAAGTAAAAGAATAAGTTGATAGACTTATCCAACAAAGAAGATTTAATATTAAAGAAGATCAACGGACTACTACACCAAATTCAAGCAGTATACTGGAATCACTTTTGAAATCTATAAATCTCATGAACTTCCGTAAGGTATCTGAAACTACGGGGTGAAAAAATGATGGATTCTTCAATTTTTTAGAGTAAAATATTGTACCCATATCAGGTTGAATTACATTAAGCAGAATCCAACGAAATGAACTACATACTCAACAACTATTTACGTAAAACATCTGAAAAACATTGCTAGTAAGTCGTAACCCAATCAAAGTGTTTTTACCTGCCCCTACAACAGTGTGGATCTCATCAATAAAAAGAACAATTTGTCCTTCTGAATCAGTCACTTCCTTCAGGACAGCTTTCAACCTGTCCTCAAATTCTCCACGATATTTCGCACCAGCAATAAGCGCACCCATATCAAGGGATATCAACTGGTAATAAAAGGTCTATTAGACCAAGTATGATAAAATCAAAAGGCAAAAATCATCATTATCGAGGGACCTAAAAAATTATGAGACAAATCTAATTATCAACAGAAACAGAAAACATAGGTACATTATCGAATGTTATTTAAAAAATTACATTTATTAATAAAGACAAGCATGTGGTCGTACTTAAACTTTACTATCATATTCTTACGGCTCAAATGACTTCTATTAATCTGACAATGGACGACAAGATATACATGAAAGCTGCAATTTGTATGGTTGCACCTCTATAAAAAGGCCATAAGAAATTTTAAGATATAAACTTCGGTAGGACCCTTGTTTAAATGCCTACCTTGCGATTCATCAAAGCTTGAGGGACATCTCCTTGCACAATTATCTGGGCAAGCCTGGAAATTTACACATGAAACAGACGAATGAAAGAGAGGAAGAATATCAGTTTATTGGTAAAGAAGATTGTAAAGGAAAAAATATATATAAACCAACGGAAGCCTGCCTCCCAGAGTAAACACCATCTCCTGGGCCCTTTGTTACAGGAAGGGACTCCCCTGTTAGAGAAGACTGAAAATTCAAAAGGAGAACAGATCAGAATTTTAAGAGGGTGGAGGGGTATTCTCGATTGCATAATGAGTTTTAAAAAGGGACGGTCATTAGATAGTAGAGTCACCTGGTCAATTTTTAACGGGTCTCCCTCGAGGAGACGAGCATCGGCTGGTACTATGTCTCCAAGTTTTATACTGATGACATCTCCAGTAACAAGAACTGCTGCATCTTCTTCGTTCCACTTTCCATCTCGAAGTACCTATTTTAGTTTCATGAACCCATAACAATTTTAGATACCACATGGAAATGAAACAAATTCGAAAAACGTCACTCAACTTATTATTTTTACTCTTCACTTAGAATATCACTGACTTACTACTATCAAGCCTAAAATATCATTATTTTCACCTAAATGACCCCATCACTCAAATTCTAGTTTATTCTTTATCTAAACCCAACACTCAATTTCTCATCATTAGGCATAATACTGAAAACTATACCAACTCCAAACAACTAAAGTCGGCTTCCAAAAGCAGATTTCGGCTTGAAAAAAGCCTTTTTAAAACCAATGGTGTTCATAACTTCTTTAAAATAGATTCTAAACAACAGCTATAATTATCAGATGCAGCTTAAAATTAAAACAGATCAGTGAAGAAAACAACTAAATGCAAACAGAAAACCTGTATAAGCAAAATCTGTTCAATCTAGTACCTTAGCCTTAGGGGCTAGACGCGCCATAAGAGCTGCAGCAGCATTTCCGGCATTATTTTCCTCAATGAAGCTAATCGTTGAGTTAATAACAGGTAGAGTAATAATCCCCACAAAATCCTGCCAGTCAGGAGGCTTTCCCAGCAACACAATTCTTAAAAATCAGAACAAAATCACATAAAACAAACAAACAACTTCATAAAACACATAATTTAAGCTCACCCCTCCATTTGCTAGTGCTATAGCCATAATTGCAGCTGCTTCCATGACCCAAGACAAAGGGTTCCACATGAAGCCTAAGAACTTCAAAAACTTACTTTCCTATAAATACATAGAAATGAAAGAAAGATCAAATTTTGAAGCAAAATGAATAAAACAAACGGCATGTAGAAGAGTGTCAATGAAACAAACCTTCTTTTCCTCTAACTTGTTATGACCAAAAATGACTAATCTCTCTTCAGCACTAGCACTTGTTAAACCATCTTTACTACATCTCAAATTCTCAAATACTTCTTCAATGGGTATGTTTTCCTGCACTCAAAACATCACAAAACTCATCAAAAAACCAAAAAAATGTACTTTACATGAAAAAGAAGAGATAAACAAGTACCAAATCCACAACTTCCTTTAACACAGCTTCAAGAAAATCTGAACAAAAGAATATCATGTAGATCTATCAGGTTTATATTCCAGAACGTATGTCAGGTTAGAAAAAGAACAAACCACCAGCAGTATTATCCGTCTAACCTCAATAAGATTTCTGTCTACTGAGAGCTTGTTCAGGGTCAAAGTTCCAGTTTTATCACTGCAAAGCACATCCATGCCTGCCATTTCCTCTATTGCTATCATTCTCTTCGTGATGGCTCCCTACATTAGTTAAATTCCAAAGGCATCACTGTTATCAAATTTTGTAAACCACACAAAATCGAAATTAAAAAACCTGGAAAAGTACTCTGACAAACCTGACAAACCTGTTGAGCTAGGTGATGGGAACCAATTCAGAGGTGAAGTTCCCACTATAAACGCATTACACAATGAGATTTAGTGTGCAACTTAAAGATGTAACCAAGGGATGCACATACACGGTACACACAACAAAGAGTAACAAACCAGACATTTCACAAAAATATTTCATCTTACATTTTTCTTTAAAGTCTTGGCAGGCTGTTCATCCTCGTCCTCATCAGATGAATCATCCTCAGAACTGCTACTGTCCTTGGTGACTTCGCTAGGCTGCCAGAAAGGAGAATGAATACAACAGTCAACCCATATGTCATCTAAACCCACCAAAACAAGTTTTATACCAAAGTAATGAATACATCAATGGGAAGTGAGACCTAAGAGGCGAAGACTCTAGAACGATGTTGGAGGAAATTACATAGTAAACTAACTAACAATTGACAAAATATAGTGACAACGATATTCAGAAGGTCCACTCCTTACTGGCAATGAAAATAATCAGCACAACAGACGCTCCAAATTTCAGAAGGTTCACTTTTGCTTTGAGGCAGTAGTGTGTACTCCCCAGCAACAGAACCCAGCATTACAACCCGGTCAATCTAGATTGTTACTTTCCCGAATGAGCTCTGTCATTGGATTAAAAAAAAAGCCAGTTTCAGTTTCTGATAATAGTGAAGCTTAATAAAGCTGTCAGAATCTATTTCTTTTGTCTTGTTTTCTTAATTGATGATTAATTGATTATGCTGTCAGAATCACTTTCCCAAATTTGCTCTTGTTCTTACAGGTAATGTGAAGTTTTTGACTTTTTGGAGGACTATCTAGTGCCCATGCAAAGCCCTCGTCCCACTCAGGAGTAGGACCAGTCGAAACAACCTGAAAAGTGAAAACAAACAGTGTGTTCTATAAATGTTACATGTACTGGAAGCATATAAAGGTCATGAAAATGGAAGGAGAAAGTAATTTCAAATTTGGATCTGGATCTGTAACAACTTTCAAAGCAGAGTGGCAAATGAAATGCAATGACGTTATGGAAGGAGTCAACAAAATCTAACTGACTTTTCATGCAACATGCATGATATATGAATTAGCTAATATTCTTATATAGCACCTAAGCAGCAGCTACTTCAACATAATGCCGAATCACCGCAGGAGTCTAGCTTCCATATGAGGGAGACAGTAGAGGCTACGTACCCTTCATGGGCAATTGGGCATGTATTCAAAGAGTGAAAGTTGGATGCCACAGAAGAAAGGTGATGTGCAGCCACTTCCGGCGAATAAAGTTCCAAATTATGACCATGAAGTGAAGCAATGACCCACATAATTTTCAATGATTTTATTTATCTCCGAGGTTGTTTACCATTTCCTTTCAAGGGAGGGCAGGAGTTTAGCTCAGAAAAAATTACACTATTTTTACTTATTATTCTAAATATGAAAGCTCATGATAGAATTGAGGCAGCTCATGATAGAATTGAGTGAAGCACTTTTTCTTACCTGCATCTGCCTGGGCGGAGTATTTCCAAGTGTGATTTTGCAGTAGACACTAGCATTGCTGCATCAGCCACATTATTTGGTTCAGCTGGTACAAGAGAAAGGATCAAAATTCAAGATGAGTTCAACTCGGTTTCAGCTCAGCTGAGTGACTCATTAGTCAAGTTTCACCCAGGCCTGAATTAGCGAGCAAGTTTCACCCAGATCAGTGAAGAAAACAACTAAATGCAAACAGAAAACCTGTATAAGCAAAATCTGTTCAATCTAGTACCTTAGCCTTAGGGGCTAGACGCGCCATAAGAGCTGCAGCGGCATTTCCGACATTATTTTCCTCAATGAAGCTAATCGTTGAGTTAATAACAAGTAGAGTAATAATCCCCACAAAATCCTGCCAGTCAGGAGGCTTTCCCTGCAACACAATTCTTAAAAATCAGAACAAAATCACATAAAACAAACAAACAACTTCATAAAACACATAATTTAAGCTCACCCCTCCATTTGCTAGTGCTATAGCCATAATTGCAGCTGCTTCCATGACCCAAGACAAAGGGTTCCACATGAAGCCTAAGAACTTCAAAAACTTACTTTCCTATAAACACATAGAAATGAAATAAAGATCAAATTTTGAAGCAAAATGAATAAAACAAATGGCATATAGAAGAGTGTCAATGAAACAAACCTTCTTTTCCTCTAACTTGTTATGACCAAAAATGACTAATCTCTCTTCAGCACCAGCACTTGTTAAACCATCTTTACTACATCTCAAATTCTCAAATACTTCTTCAATGGGTATGTAGTGAAGGAAAGTGAATATTTTTTAAGGATTAAACATGCAAAAACTAGAAAACGAAATCAGAATGGCGTCGGTTCATAATTACCTGTTCAGGTTGAGAAGGGCGTCGGTGCAATGAAATTCAAGGGCGTCGGTGCAATGAAATTCAAGGAAAAGCTATTGCAGAAGGAAGGAAAAGCTGAAAACTCGGCAGTTTTAGAGTCGGTTTTATTATTTTAATTATAGGGGTTTAATTTTTCATGAAATTTTAGAGCGTGGGAAGTGAAATCTTTGCCGCCTGATAATTGAATAGATATGCCGACGGTTAAGAAGTACGGCCATATTTTGGTGTCTGTTGGAAACAAACAATGGTTAAATCCAGTCGAACTAGCCGATAGCTAAAAACTCTCGGGCAACTGTCGGACAGAACTAAACAATTGGAATACCTCTAGGACGGATGGCCAACTAATACCCGACGGATAAAAGGCGTTGGTAACTTCCTATGGTTATAAACCGTCGGGTAATTTTTCTGAAGTCTGTCGGGTAAAGTCGTTTTTTTGGTAGTGTAAGTTAATCTACTAGCAAGTAGCAACTACATATGAGGATGTGGAGACTGACCATCCCTGAGTTAGTTGTTATCTAAAGAGAAGTTAAAGATCCAACATCTCACAACTGTGTTTTTGTGCGTGTATCAGCCAGGCTGGTTGGTTAATTAACCAGATACAGTCATACAGATAAGAGGCAAACTATTTCTTCAAGAAGCAAGTATTAAAATTACCTGGAATGAGGAGATCAGCTAGTATTCAGTCAAGTTCTGTAATGATGTATGCTCCTGCTTTTTAACACTGTAAAAGTAAGAGACAATATTCAAATACAAATATACAACTAAAACTTCCTAACAAATAAAGCTAAGCTAACTAGCAGTGAAGGCAGCATAGATACATACATAATCAGCAGAGCGAAGGAGAAATGAAGTTCTAGGCTTATTAAACGAACGTGTAAAATTCTTTCCTATCAGTCAAACAGTCCTTAGTTCTTTTCACTTACAACATTCTTTTCACTTGCAACATTCTTTTCAATAGCCTGTCTCACAAATCACAATAAATTTTAATAAATTAGATCCATTTTCCACAAATTAAGTGTACAGGTCTTACATTCCAGCTACCTAATGTAATATTGTAATGTTCCTTTTGTTGTACACCTAAGTACATATGAAAAGAAAATCCATGGTTTTAATCGGTCAAATGTGCAAATTGCAATGCATTTAGCAGGTAAATTACGAGCTGCAGAGTTAGAACCCGTTTTATAGAAACACCAACCAACAGTTATAAAATCATACTGACTATTAATATCCACGTGTCCAATTCCCATTAGCCTTAAGTTTCTCCTTGGGGCCCAAGCAATTTCCTTGTAGCCCACGCAGAGTAATTTTTTGCTCCCAGCGGGATTTGCTCCAAGAGTTCCAAGGGAAACAGGAACCAACCAAGTGTCCACTGAAAAGGGATCAACAGTTATCAAATTTCCACCTTAATATATGTTTCTTGATTTACCCCCAACCTTAAAAAAATAAAAGAAAAAAACTTGACCAGTTACAAAATCTAGTTTTTGGTCTTAATTGTTGGGAGAAAAAAAAAGGAATAAAAAACTTGAAGTGCTGAACTAGTGACACTTCTTTCAAACTAAAAAAGATAAAAAAAATCTTTAGCTAATGATGGAAAAAACTCCTATATATTTTACAATGAGATTTTTTTAATTATTTTTCTTTTTATTTATTTCTATTTTTAGTGGGGGCAAATCAGAAAGTTTTTTCTAAGGAAGGAATTTGATAACTGTCAATCTCTTTTTAGTAGACACGTGGTTGGTTCCTGTTTCGCTTGGAGCTGTTGGAGCAAATCCCGCTGGAAGCAAAAAATCACTCGCCCACGCATTCCAAACCTCTATAAAACTAGCCCAAAAAAATCACAACATCTCACAACTCTCCTCGATTGATTTCACCAAAACAAGAAAACGAGATCTCTCCTCAAATTCATCAACACAGAAAACCAAAACATGGCTGCTCCTTCGTTTCAACTCATAGGCCCACCAAAACTCCATGAAAACAACCCTTCATCATCGTGTTCTTCCAACATGGACGACACTGTCATGCAAGATTTCAACGAACCAAACCCACCCAGGGGATTAATTGAAAACCTATCGCCAACTTTCATGTCTACAGGCAATCCATGCCTGGATTTCCTTTTCCACATTGTCCCTGACACCCCACCTCAAAATCTTGTAGAACGGTTATCGTTAGCATGGAAGCACAACGAGTTAACTACTCTAAAACTAATCTGTCATCTTCGAGGTGTTCGTGGGGTTGGAAAATCTGATAAAGAAGGGTTCTTCACTGCGGCGTTATGGTTACATAAGCATCACCCGAAAACTCTTGCATGCAACGTGGAGTCTATAGCGGATTTTGGGTATTTTAAAGATTTGCCTGAGATTCTTGAAATAACGCATTTTCAAAATTTAATATAGAAGACATTATTGTTTTCACTCATGTCGATTGATGGTTCCCTTCTATTTCTGTTTTAGAATTCCACAAAACTAAGCAAGTCAAACCCCTTATTTCAACTGACTTGAAATTTTATGAGGTTCACAAGCATGGTGTGGAGTTTATTTTCACCAAACACCAGGGCTTAATTTACCTTGCACTTAAGTTAGTAATGGAATACCCAAAACACAAATCGACAGCGTTGATATGCTAGAATCTGGTAAAAATTAGACCGACAGTGTCTGGCAACCCATCACACATGAGAAGATCTATTCAAAGGAAGAGCAAATAGCTGTAACTATAAACTTACTCTTAAAACAGAATCTTTAAATGATGATCATTTCAGTAAAAAAAGAGAGGAGACAACAGACGAACATCATCGTACTTAAGAGATTATTTGATAAATTCTAAACACAAACCATTAAGTAGTCAATAATTCATTAATCTTTCAAAGTCTATTTCCATTTGTATGAGCATGCATTGATGAAGAATTTCTCTACTTCACAATTACAAAAGACACTTGGCCTCTTCAAGATAGATGCGTCTTGAGATTACTCTGTGTTCGTGATTTGAACTTTCAGATTTTCAGCAGTAGATAGTTGAACCAATTCCAATGTGAGCAAACAAATGTGGTGGTTTAAGGTGTAGTTTATGTTCAGTGACGTCCACGAGTACTTTGTTATCTTCTCATACTTTCACTTTTCATATGTATAATTTATGATATACATAAACCACAAACTTATGATATAATTCTAAACATAAAATTATATTAATTGGTTCCAAATTCAGATAAATCATAAATCTAATAGAAAAGAAATCCCATTTCATAAAAAAAAAAAAGAAAAAAAAAAATCATTTCACAGAACCAACCTTGGAAATCCATTCAACAGCCTCCATTCTCAAACCCAAATCTAAATCCCCACCTTTCAACCTTGTTAAATAATCATGTCTAGGCATATGTTCAGATTCTTTCTCAACCATTAACCCAACACACTCATCACTATGCAAAGAAAACAAAAAAAGGCTACTGTTTGGATTAAAGTTTTGTGAATGCCAAATATTTTCTTCATAGTTTATTGCTCCAGCAACTATGAAGAAAATCCCACTCAAACTTTCTTTCATCTTTCCTCATCCTCCTCCATTCAAATTTCCCACCATTTCTCCTTCACTCAATTCACCCCCAAGACTCCTCAACACAAACATAAACACTCTTCTCAGCTCCCCGGTCAGATTTCGCCACGTCTGCAACTTCAACGACTCAGGTACTTCCTTCTTTACTTCTCTCACTAATTTACTTGGAAAAATGAATGATATTGTGATTAATTTTTACTTTTTACTAGACTTGGTATCAAAGTTGGAACTTGGAAAGAGTGATGGGAAAAAGAAACCTGGAAAGGGCGTGACTGGGATATTCTGGATTATACTAGTTAACCTTGGAATATTTGTCGCTGATCATTGGTTTCATGTACTGTAAGCTATGTTTCTTTTATTAAGACATCTCATGCAGTAAAGTCAATGCTAATATCCATTTTTACTTTTTTTGTCTATCAACCTGATGGATACTTCATTCTTTTGCAGCTTCGGGAGATGAAGGCACTTTATTTGTACCACAATTTCCCTGCTTGGTACCAATTTGTGACTGCGACTTTCTGTCATTTTAATTGGTGAGGACACTTTACTTTTGAAGGATGTATGCTGCTACGTTTGTATTAGAACTCGCTCAAGAGTGTAGTAATGTACTCAATTAAATATTTGAGTTTTGAATTTACTTAGTTGCTTCCTGATTTTCCTTAATTAAATATTTGAGTTTTGAATTTACTTAGTTGCTTCCTGATTTTCACCCTCTAACTAGGCATGTTCGTTAAAAATAACCAAGAAATTATGATATAATTCTAAACACAAACCACAAACAAAAACTCTCCTTAAAAAATTCAAAATTTTCAACAATTCTCACACATGCATAGATAAAAACAAAAGTCCATACCCAAATTCACAATTAAAAAAATAAAATCATATCTTTAAAATAAAATTTTACAATAATGTACGTACCTCGTGCTTTTCTTTGGATTCCAACTAAAACTAATGAACAACAACTAGTAAATTCCCAATAATCAACAAAACCCGGTCTTGTTTCTACAGGAATCAAGACAGAATATATACTGGATTGGTCTGTAAACAGGATTGGATCAAGATGATAATTAGATCGAGATGATAATATTAAACTGGATTGGATTGAGACGATTATTTTGAGGAAAAAGAATTTCAATTTTAGGGCTCTTGAAATGCGGCGGTGAGAGAGAGCGAGAGGACAGAAAGAAAGTTATGTTTTATATTTCCACCAAAATAATAGAGTACGATTTTTTTTTGTTTCCCTCTTTCGCGAAATTTTCAAGTTTTTAATTTGTAACACTTTTCCAACGATTTTTAAGCGTTGACAATTAAATCCGGAAAATTCACCCAAATAAAACAACGTTTTACAACATTGCCAACGCTTATTTAACGTTGGTAACTTGCTAACGGTAAATAACCGTTGCAAAGCAAAAAAAGTGCATGTTGTAAATATCCTATTATGGTGTAGTGATGTCTGGAGAAGAAGACATCACACGTACTTAACATTTTGAGAAACTAGAGACTGCATAAAAGGAGAACTAAAGCGAAAACCAAATGAAAGCTTTGTCCTAGTGTGTCTCCCTCGCCTCCTCGGAGTCTAATCCCACTGTAAAAAGATGTAACTTAATTTCGTCATATCAAACGTGGGACAGAGTTCATACATCAAGAATTGAACCTTAGAATAAGTTAATCTAAAGTTTCAAACAAATTTGATTTTGGGTTTGTAGACTTCTTTTATTTGCTCAAACCAGAAAGAAGGGATCCATGCAAATCTCAATTAAACAACAAAATTGATGATTGGAAATGATATATACGTCTTTGAACAATATGAATCCAATGCTGCCTGATCTGGTGATGGTTCATGTCAAGATCTGGGAGATAGCTAGGGAGAAAGAGAGTTTTCTCATTTGAAAAAAAAATCCGTAGAGGCAATAGAGGATGAGAGAGTTTGGAAAGAAAGAAGGCTAACTGGTATAAGTATTGTCCTGTTGTTTATTTTTGTCTGTAATGGGGTAGGAGGGATCTACCTTAAAAGGAGTAGAGCGCTAGCAGTTCTCTATATTTAACTGAAAAAAGTTATTCTGATGCGTTTTAAATTAGGTTACATTGACACGGACGCGGGCATGCTTGTCGGTGTCTGACACGGATACGGCGAGCAGTTGAAGATCGACACGGGGACACAGATAGGAATAATTAATTAATTTTTTAATAATTATAAATTTATTAAATTAGATGGTAAATCCGAAATTCAAGGTAAATTAAATATAATATGTGTCCTACACGGACACGTGGATACGGATCTGACACAGATTTTTTTCAAAATATGGCGTGTACATGTAACCTAGGTTTTAAATTTTGTTTACAGATGAACTAAAAACAACCCTTATTTTCCAAAGCACTTTATTCTTTATATAGATCATTTTCTGATAGATTTTAATTTTTATCATTTTTGAAAATGATTTATTTATTTTTGTTTGTTCCTATGTCAATCCTTGCTTCCGAAAAGGTCTTACAAAACATTTCATAATTAGTTATGGGAATTAGCTCAAACGATTGGACAGCAATAGGTGGTGGTACGGTGTGGTGAACAGGGATAATCGACAATTGGACAATGCGTCTTAGGAAGTTTCCCTTGAAGATGAAATGGGAACTGAACAGCAGTATTCAGCGAACATTTGGTGCCTAGATCAATTGATCTGTGGATTGTGTAAAATGTGAGCGAGATGAGAGTTTTAGTTGTTGTACAAGAACAACCGCAAATTGCCCTAACTGGTACTTCTGAGTTTCCCTTAGGGATACCCAATTGGAGAGAGGAGAGAAGTAGGTGGATGGACCAGGTTCTCCGTTCTTTGTCGAGTGAAAAAAAAAAGGAAGACTAAAATATGAGTTGGGGAAAAAATCTAGGGATGAGCAAGGCCCAAAATATCGATATCGATCAATATATCAGTGTACCTAAAAACCGATATATATCGGATATATCGGATATTTCGGATATATCCATTTTTTTGGTAACCAGTCCAAACTATTTAAAATATCAAAAATATCGGATATATCGGAAATATAATATCGGAAATATCGGATATATATCGGAAATATATTGGAAATATCGGATTTATATTTTAAAATGGTCAAAAAGTCAACCGATATATATCGATTATATCGGAAATATCGATTATATCGGCGATATAAAGTTTCATATCGGAAATTCCGATATATATCGGAAAAAAAAGAGTTCTATATTCGGTGGATATATATCGGAAATATCGATATCGGTGTACCAAAATACCGATATATATCGGCGATATATCGGATATATCGTCGATATTTTGGTCCATGGGGATGAGAGGGTAGAAGACTTCTCGTAGTTTATATTGTAGGTCCTACCTTAAATAGGTTTAAATGAGTAATGGTTAGTAAATGACTAAATTACTCGTGGCAGGTGTATGTGAGTATATTTTAATGACCAGGATTCAATAGCTTAATTGCCCCTGCTGATGTATAGGCAACTGCCTTAGGAAGGTAACACAGAAAGATCTGTTACTACCTTCCTTAAGAACGCTCACATAAGATGACTAGACAACTTTAAGTGGTCGTAAACTTCAAAACGTAGTCTGGAAGTTCATTTGAGGAGGCCTGTCATTGAGTTGTAAAATGATTGCCACTGCCACATGATATTTTGCATCAGAGGTAAACTACTTGCATATTTATTTTATTTTCTTGCTTCTTGTTTTTGTTGTTTGAACAATTTTTCTGTTTGCCTATTATACTATTTAACAATAACTCGTCACGTGTGCAAGTCTCAGTTGTTTGCTTAGAAGGTAGTGCATAATTGCAAGATAAGTTTCATTTAAAATGTCTGAAGTCCTTGACGGGTAATCTCAATATTTTGTCACGTTTGAAGCGTGTTGAGATAATTTTTTTCATCTTTTTTCTTGTTACTGTTTCATTTAACGTGTCTGAAATTCTTTCGAGGTAGGTTTTGATAGTATTAAATATCGCAATCGTCAGCATTGAATCTAGGAAGGTTGTTCACTTCCTATCTTGCTTCAATATGAACATGCTTTTCCTGTAAGACTAATGTAGAAACTTGTATCGGTCGTTACTTTGTGTACGTACGGTGTTATATCGATACTATTTCTTGGTATCAATACTTCTAGAACTAAACCTGACGTCCTTATGCATTGTGTTGGGATGCCTTGGTTCTTATTTTAATGGGTTTTGTCGGTTACTAATTGAAGCTGTCTGTTATATTTGACTCTGAGTCGCCTGGTAAACAGTTTACGAGAATGTTCTTATGTAGCTTATCTATTATGAGCTATAGGAGTATATGACTAGCTTATTTGAACATCATATGTAATGTTTAGAACCCTTTAGTTCATTTATAACTTAGTGAGCTTGTATTCACGTAGAACTTCAGTAACCTATCCCGAGTTTGTCACTTTCTACATACTTAGATTACTGATAGTCCTCTCCATTTGGCCACCCTATGTGAACTATAGATCGAGCAAGTATATATATAGTAAATCGCAAGACCTGAAAGGGTACATAATTAAGAGAAATTCACAGGGTTTGGAAGAGTTTCTAGTTTTTTATGTTTTTACTGCAAGGATATGATTCTTTTGTTCTTTTGTTTCTACTTGCATTTCTCATATTGTTTCTGCTGCTGGAACAACTTTTCTGCTTGCCTATTTATACTGTTCAACGTAAGTCGTAACGATTGCAAGATATTCTGTTGTTTGCTTTGAAATAGTGCACAATTGTAAGATATGTTTCATTTAACGTGTCTGAAATCCTTGCCAGGTAATTTAGATCTTTTGAGCATCGGGTGGAGATGATATTTCTATATTTGTTTTGCTTTACATTTCCCTTAATGTCTGAAATTCCTGTCCGTTAGATTCTATTAATATTCATTAGCGCAATATTTACCGTATAGTTTAGGATGGTTGTTAACTCATTATCATGCTGCAACCGAAACACGCCATTTTTGTAAGATTAATATATGTACTTGCATTTGTATCGTTTTTTACTATGTCTGTAGTGTTATATCATGGTATCAATACTTCTTGAACTAGAACTGACGTCTTTATGCGTTGAATTGGAATGTCCTAGTTATTTTACCTTGTGTGATCATTCTTTAATGGGGTTAGTCACTTAGTCTTATATCAATAGAAGCTGTACATTATATTACACTTTGAAATGCCTGGTAACCTTATTGGTTTACGTAATTGTTATTTTGCGACCTTAGTTTTTTATGAGCTAAGATATTGCTTTCCCTCTGTGTATGGGCATATGTTTAGGACTAGCCTACTTTCAACATCTTATTTAATTCTTCCTTTGATTCATTTAAAGTCAGAAACTTAGTGAGCTTGTATTCGCGTAGAACTTCAGTAACCGATCCTCAGTTAATTGTTTCAGAAGTTTTTATTAATCCTCTTGGCCACCCTATCTGGCATACAGAACTAGGACAAATAGTAAACAGGGAGACTTAAAAGGGTTACCCTTGATCAAGTGTTGGCTTTCATTGCAGTTTTTGGTTATCTTTGCACGATCTCTCTCTCTCTCTGTATACAAGTAATCGTCTGACTCTCTGTGCATGTGCATGTTTTCCCCCTTTGTGTGAAGTCGTGTCAGTCTAGGGGAATTAGCAGGACTTTTAGTGGTGAACACTTGAAAGTCGTGCAGGTAATATATTATAGCTACTGCAGAAGATGCCCCCACGGATTTATTTTCTTCATTGATTTATTTTTTCTTCTTGCTCATAATGGTTAGACTGGTTTAATGTAGTGTAGACTCTGGGATCTCAATAAAAAATACTTGACAATGCCTCCAACCGGTTGCAACTGCCCCTGCCCTTTGGGCATTCTGGCAACAATTCCATGCACTACCTTCAAGGGGGCTTGTAACATACTTTTGCATGCAATGGAGATGAATCAGAAAAATTAAACGAACTCTCATTCATTGAGGTGACCTTTATGTCAATGCACATTTGATCTCTTAGAAAGTGTAACACTTGGTAGCTAATGGTTCATTTGCAGATTAGCAAGGTGACTAGCTGGAGAGACTACAGCTTTGTGATCTCTCATTCGTAACTGAATCTATATTCCAAGATAGTTTTGTTAGGGTTAGCTGAAGGTAGCCATTCAGTTATCTCCTCCTTTTCAACTTTTGCGTTCATAGTATATTGGCCAATATATTCCTACACATTCCTACACATATATAGTTATGAGTTTATGACTATTTAGTATGTCTAGGTACTTTCATTTTTTTTCCCCTAAATAGTACCCGTATTTTTTTTTCTCCTATTAGTACCCCCAACTCTCAATTTGTTTCAATTTAGTACTTTAGTCTCTTTTCCGTCTCAATCCGTCTAATTTCACTGTCTATTTTGCTAATGGCTCGAGTTCACATGTTTCTCTAATTAGCAAGGCTAAATAACCCAATTAGGTATGTGTCTTTACAAACGCATGGAAAGACAAGGGACTCGATTAATTTGTGTCTACGTAACTAATTGGGTTATTTAGCCTCGCTAATTAGAGAAACCAAGCACACGCAGTTAGCGAAATTAGACAGATTGAGACTGAAAAGAGACTGAGGTACGAAATTTTTTAGACTGAGGTACTAAATTGAAATAAATTAAGAGTTCGTGGTACTAGCAGGCGAGAAAAAAAATACAGGTTTCATTTAGGAAAAAAAAATGAAAATACGTGTTACTAAAAAGTGAAGAACTCTATCAAATATTATGATTCTTATCACACTATTTGGGCCTTGGTCTTTTTCATTCGCGAATCATGATATATTGGAGTCTGCCTACCGATTTAAATTTTAACTATTACTGAGGCAGCATATTAGAAAAACACCATTCAGTGGAAAACTTTCACACTGTTGGAATTCTATTACGTTTGTCAGTTGACATTTTGCACTGTTGTTTGGCAATCGAAGTTATGTTCGAGCAAAATTATGAGGACTGGGTCAAATATTTCCATGGATATCGAGTAACTGTGGCCGTTTGACTAGTTTTGGCATCGAAGGAAAGATCCTTAGTACCCCAAGTTTTACAGAGATTAGAACTATAGCATCTTGAGGCAAATCAAGCCAGTGTCTCTGATCACTGGGCAAAAGCCAAATATGAATTCAGATAATTTCGTACCAACTTAAAACTGAGTATGTCAACGGTTTGCTCAGGTGAGTGGAGGAAAGTGCTTTGGAGTGTGACTTGCAATTTGATGAGAAAACTATGGGCGTATGTAAGTCTTTTTTTTCTTTGTTTTACATATACAAACCAAGGCCCTGAAGGTTTTTTCAAGTTCTTTGATCCTGTCAATAATAATACCTTCACGGAAAAAAGTAATAATAATAAAAAAAAAATAAAAAAAAAAATCCTGTCAATAACATTTGTCCCTGGATCTGGGCTACCACGAGAATATCCCTATAGGGATGAGTGTTCCGAGACCGTTGGATCCGAAATCCAACGGTCCGAAAATCAAAAACAAAAAGGAAAAGAGAGAATATGGGTTTGTTTTTGATTTTCGGACTGTTGGATCTCGGATCCAACGGTCTCGGCTGGCGTCCCTATGAGGATATCCTCGGGATAGACAAACTCTTTGTCCCTGCCCTTTTATAATCCCACGAATTGGACAACCCCATGCTGAAGTAGAGAAAAAAACACACACTGAAGTTTGTGCATTCTGCATTTTGACGGCGCCAAAACATTGAGAACACTATCCGCCACATCAAATCATCTTTTTCTGATTACTGCAGGCCGCTCTGCTAACAAAATTTGGGCCATCCGAATCAAACACAAAGGAGCTGCAAAAGGCCATTCTCCATAGATGAACGCCAGTATTATGAATTGGACGAGTTTATGCGGGAAATATTCAAACATGAGCCAGTACAGTCGAGCAAAGATTATGACAGGAGAATCTAATTACTGTGAAGACCAACTGTAATATAAAGTACAGACGGAAATAATTACTTCTTGTATCTTTTCATTTCATCAAGGTAGAAATTATGTCAGTACTCTTTAGGAGATAAACGAGGAACCAAACTCTGCACCTTACTATTACATTTTAAAAAACACTAAATCGTTCTAAAAGAACAAAGTAATCTATTAAAAAAATTGAACTTGATGTTTCATCTAAAACAGGAACTCCGAATCTGAAAGTTCTAGAACCTTGTGGGCACCTATTGGTTTTACACCTGGTCGAAATCCATTTACTTCAATATACCTGCATCAAGACATTAATGACAGTTACTTGAGCTTATCAAAGTAAAAAAAAGGAAGCCATAGTTACTTGCAGTTACTTCTAAGATTTGGAGTTGTTCTATTCCCTCTCTGAAGATTAAGAGCAACTCACATTTCTTTCAGGAAAGGGTGTTTGTACAAGGCATCTGGAATCCTTCCTGAGAATTGGTTGTGATCCAAGTACCTGAATTTAATGGAGGGTAAATGCACAAGTCGGAGAATAATGAAAATAGTAGGACAAGCATGTAAAAATGACCCTGCTGACTCCAACCATCAAAAACATCCCTTGAATACTTGAAAGGCATCCTTAAGGATGAACCCACCAGTCCACCACGTGCTCAATTAGTTAAGATGATTTAGCGCCTAGCAAAATCACTTTGCAGGCCATGTGTCAATCAAAAATGGAAGTCGCGTTACATCTATAAACGAATTCAACTCTTTCTCCACCACTAAAAAGGTCTTATGACTCAGATGTGCATCTGATAATTGGTCAGATATATATAGATTAGGCCCAGACATTCTGAGGGAACTAGTCATAATATGTAATTTGCATGCTTCATACTCTAAGCTGGTGGTAAAGAGTTGGCATACATAAATTGATGGATCTCAGTATCTCACACCTAAATCTTACAGATAAATATTTGGCCTAAACAATTGACATAAGGTCCGATCTAGATTTTTCTAATCACATTTGTAGTCCTCACTGAGCTACTTGGGAATTTTTCTCATAAGGCAAGTAGGCAACAGTGCAAGGTGTTGCGGAAATCAATTACGGGTATAAGGCTCATTTTGAGACTCATCAGTACGCTTTGTGTTTGTACAGTTCCCTGATTGTTGCATCCTTATTCCTTAGTGTTGTGTGAGAAGTGTAGGCTAGATCAGTAGAGTTACGCTTTGTGTTTGTACAGTTACCTGAATGTTCTATCCTTATTCCTTAGTGTCATATCTGAAAAGTATAGGCTATATCCGACAGCTTTCTCCTATCATCAGGACACAAATATTCCCCATACAATAACCAAAGGAGACCTAGCAAGTAAAATTTGGCAGAGATAGTTTGACTCACAAGTAAGTCAATTTAGGAATATGAGCAAGTCCCGGTGGAATGGTCCCAGACATCTTGTTGTAGGATAAGTACCTACAGCAGAAAAATAAGTAATTAATAACATGTGTGCATACTCCAAGAAGTAGTAATCAAGCCAAGCACAAAAAATAGTTCCATTTAGGATTAGCAAAAGAACCGAACTCTAGAAATTGCATAATTACAAATTGAGCAATGCAAGTCAAGAGGACATAATAGTTGAGAAAATACATTCTCTGAGCTAACAGTACTCACAGAATCTCCAAATTTGTTAAGTTTGCAAGCTGAGCAGGGATTCCTCCAGTCAAATAATTATTGTTTAGGTACCTGGATCATTCACAGGATAAAACAAATCAGGGAGCACTGACGCTGAGATAACGAAGCTGCACAAAGTCAATAGTTCATAGGAAAGAAGTAGTTAACAAGAATCAACTTACACGTTCCGCAGAGCAGGGAAGCTTCCCTCTAAACGAATAAGCTCCCGTATTGTGCCCACCAAATGATTGTTACCGACATCTCTGAATGGTATAATTCAAAAGAGAAAATCACATGTTAATGGTGATCTCCAACTAAATTGTCTACTTAGCATGGTAGGAAATTTATATTCATGAAATAAATCACTACAAATGAAGGAGAAAACATTACAAATGTCTAAGGTGTGGGAGATTGCCCAACTCTGCAGGAACCCGCCCAGTAAAACGATTTTCATGAAGATAAAGATAACGCAGCTCTGGTAGATTAGCAAGTTCCTTGGGAATTTCTCCTTTAAAACTATTGAAGCTAAGATACCTGCAATTTTATCTGGTAATAATCAAACCGGGAAATAGGACCTCGATATAGAAAAAGAAACTGGAAATAATTTATATGAGGAGAGTACTGACAGATGCGTCAATTGCTTTAGTTCACCAATTTCAGGAGGAATGACATCTTGCAGTTTATTCCATCTCAAATTTCTGAAAGTTAAGAAGAAAAGGTTAGCAGATAGGTGAAATACAGATAACCAATGAAACTGAATCACGAGACCGGATATAACGAATGAAATTGTTCAATCAAGGGGATAGACAGCTATATCAAACTATGATATGATGTTTTCTGTTGAATATGATGGCCTTACTGAACAAGGAAATTGGTCAAATTGGACTAAACTCTAAGATGTCTGACGTGTATTGACTTATTGTTTTTCTCAAGCAATTACCATGTTAAACAGATATTGCAAATACAAGTCACGTTACTTACGAGTAATCCAACTTCCAACATGTATAATGCAAAACATAGCGGAAAACATGATCATGTCATAAGAAGTGAAATGAGAATAAAGGTATTCCACATAAATAATGACTGAGGGATTTTAGAAACATACAGTATTTTAAGGCGCCTTAGACGTCCAATTTGAGGAGGAATTGGCCCAGTCAATTTGTTATTATGGAGATCCCTGTCAATTGACCACCGCAAGATTAGGAAAGTACTTGCAAAGAAATCATTGGATTGAACCATAAATCAGTGATAAATCAAATTTAATATAGTCTAAAATAAAGTTTGTTATCTTGCAATTGACATCTAATCTGAACTTAATATTTTCCTGGGAAGCAAAGAAAGTTTTCAGTTAAAGAGAACAAATGGAGACACAAAACTATTCTGAGTATCAAGATCCACATGGTGCAAGATGAGCATATCAAAAGGCATAGCTGTGTTTCTGTGCCTAGTCTATACGGTCAATCTCTTTCTTCTTTTGAATTACATTTAAGTTGCTAATAGGTTATAAAATGTTCATAGACTTTTCACGGCTTGAAAGTTCAGATGAATCTTATCAACCATACAGTTGCGTGTATCGTTAGTAAACCGAATCTAAGAAAAAACTCTGACCAACCTCTTAACCCTAAGTTCTTGTCGTCCTTTTTTTATTGTATTTCAAATAGATCACTAGAATACTTATTTTATCAGAATCCTGTAGTTAACTAATAAATCGTTGGATGAATGATAAAACAAATATTCACTATGCTCAATGGATTCAAATATATGATTCATATATTAATCTAATTATCCTTCAAATGTCGTTTCGAACTTGGGTATTGTTTTTGTCTGGAATGAAATACAAAACATGACTTCTAATAGCAGTCACAAATATGCTAAACTTGCAATAATTATATAAAAATGCAATCAAAGCCAATTTGATACTAATGGCATATAACAAGATAGCATACAGTCAGAGACGGAGAGTACTTACAGCCTTGTCAAATCTAACAGATTGGTTACAGCAGTAGGAAACGGCCCAACAATTGATACTGCATAAACTTCCCTGCAAGCAAAAGAGTCAAACATCAAACATCAAACATCAAATACCAAATGTAGTTTTAAAATTTATAATGCTTACAACTCAGTGACAACTCTATAGTCTCCCTGTGTGGAACATGTAACGCCAGACCACGGAGGTAAATCACCATCTCCACAAGGATCATCTCCAACCCATGCATAAACTACTCTCCATCCAAGTGATGCCTTGATTTCATTCAATGCTTTCACTGCAAATTAATATAAAATTGAAATGATATATACAAGATCTAGAAACAAGTCAATAGGTTGTGAGTTACCATCTCTTTTTAGGGTTTTGCAGTGAGCAAAATTGACAAGTATAGATAGAAAACAAATCCAAGTAATTAACGATCGAGAAGACATTTTGATGAATATGAATTTGTCTTCTTCTCTCTCGTTTATACGTCGTTTTTTCGTTTTTCCAGTTTTGCCCTCGACAAACACTATTATTACAGCCCATGCCATCCGAACTTTCAACAATTCCATCCAAAATTTCAATAATTTCATCATAAATTCCGGACAAGTTTTCATAAATTATTATTAATTTAATCCCGACAAATTTAACATATCAAAGACCATTAATAAGGAGTAGTTGAGAATGCTCCCAGTGACCCACATCAGCCCCCCTTTTTCTCTGAGACCGATACATCAGATTTTACAATATTTCGGCGTTAAAAAAACAAATCTACGCCTTTTTTTTGCCGATTTCTAAAAAACAAAATTCCTTCTTTCTGTACTCTCTTTTCAATTCTACAAAACACCCCCAACTCAGAAAAAAAAAATCATCTCTTCAAATCCTCTATTACCAACATTATTGAAGTTTCCTGTCTCTCTCACACACAAAAAAGATGCATTGGAAGAAGTTATAAAGTTGAATCCAAGAGGCGATTCATTCCTTCCAAGTATATCTCTCTCGCTCCCACTAACCCCATTTCATTTTCTAATCGAATTAGAAGACAAACTCTGAAGATATGGAGAAAAAGAACGCACTTTGAAGAAATTATACAATTTGTTCTTAGATCAGGTACTCTCTCTCTTCAAATCAAATTATCTCTCTCAAATTAATTAAACGATGTTTATATTAGACATGTGAAAAAACAGATAAAAGGAACGCACCTCTATGTTGATAAGAATTCCAACCGACTTGGAGGCTTTGGCAAGGATTAGGAACTCAGCGAGTGTAAGGAGTTTGCCATTGTTCTTATTTGCTGGGTTTCTTGCCATTGTTCTTCCGGTACTGCTATTTGTGCTAGAAAAACAAATACCAAAATGAGTGTGAGAACATTCTTCCTCAAAAAGATTAATGGTAGGAGGAGTTCGTGAAGGTGATCTACGATCATATTATGTGTATTTGGTTAGTTATAATCTTTCTCATTTTAGTTACATAAACAGGAGTGTGATTTATTTAGGTTGGAGTACTTATTTATGTAAAGCTCTTAATGATTTTCAGATTTAGAAAAAAGACAAGACATTACTTTTCCATCAGCATCAACTTTTCATTTCATTGAGGATATTTTCTCAAGCACAAGTAATTACATTTTGGCATCTTAAATAATTCTAGACAGGTATAAGCATCAAACACAAGTTTGGATGAGATCTAATATATTCATTCAAATACAAAATACCATTGATGAGGATGAACTTACGCTTTTAAACTTTGAATTTTGCTTGCCGTTAGGTCAAATGAAAATTAAATATTCCCTGTCTTTGATTGGATTTTATGGACCAAAGAAGCTCGAAGCCATGAAAGTAGTCAATTGCCCGGTTGTGTCACCCCGTGAGATCTTAATCGAAGCCAAACGCAGAAAAAGGAATTTCATGCTTTGACATTTGGACCAGCAATCTATTGCATCGGCACCATCTCGGATTAACTCTCGATAAAGCGAGATCGGAAGAAGATAGACTCCACTTGCTCCATTGTGGGATATGACCAAGGGATCTACAAAATCATATAAACATAAGAGTGAGCTCCTTATCCACTCAATTAGTTTCCTAAAAGAGCTGAAAATAAGTATGTCACCTCTTCTGACCAACATTTTATGGTTATGTGCCAAACAAAGGCGAAGGACAAGAACCGTTGCAAACATCGATGAGATGATATGAGTAACGTTACTTAAAAGCTTCTAATAGTATTTCTACAAGAAATATAAAGAACAAAACAATAAAAGTGTTTAATAGACACAACTCACCGATAGCCTCCCCGATGCAGTCGGAGGGAAGTTCAGAAGCACTCCATCAACAACAAACTCTGAATTATCGGCCGAACCGCAAGTACTTTCTTTTCGTGGGGTCATAGTTTGTAGTTAAAGCTTCGAGGCATATCATTTGCAAAACCTGCGGCAAATCTCTCTTTCTCTCTCTAATGTTATCAGTGGCCGAAACAATCTTCAATTTCATGCTTCCGTTTTCTTCAGTGCCTAGAGGTTGTTATTGGCCGGAACAAGCTTCAATTTCACAGGTTTGTATCTACCGTAAAAAAAAAGATGCTTCTTTCATTTAATTAGTATATTGGTTGATGCATTTTTCGTATGAAATTTATTGGCGATGCTAAGGGTTTGTTTCTGATATGCGTGTATTAAAAAAAAAGTTTTGTGAATATTTCATTCCTGTTTCGACCCACCCACGTGGCAAACGCCTATTGGTAGGAGTCTCCACTTTATTCGTTTAATCGGCGGTTAAAGCCCTAATTCGCGAATATCATGGATCAATGTCTGAGGCCCATTAACTCATGAACCTTAGCCACATGGCTTGCCACTAATGTGCGTTGATTTATGTCCAGATTCGTTTATTATCAAAAGAGATAATTATCGGTTGAAAGTTATAGTATATCACAATTACTTTCGCTTCTACAAGATTACTTGAGCTACAATGACTCTCTACTCTACCTATATAAATACCAAACTATTTTTCATTCGAACTACGTTCTTGAAACTTTATCCCACTCGATAATTTGGGTAATGAGGGCAACCGCAAGGGTACTGCCTCATCATTCCCCGATCACCATCATTTTTTCTAATTACTTTTCTACGTTCTTCGCTTTTTTCATCAACACTTGGTGTTTTGATCATATTTGGTCGAAAACATAATTGGTGCCGTATCGCGGTTCTTATTCAAAACCGGCGATCACGTTCTACAAAAGTTATGACGAATACTAGAAGAGCTTAAAGGTCCGATGCAATTCTGACGATCATCGCGAACATGATGTTATCGTCTAATATTATTTGTTAATAAGACTCTTATATCAGCTGAATGGAGGCATTCTTGCATTGAAAAAATTGTGTTGGCCTTGTTTCATGCTGTTAGACATCTTTAGCTTCTTTCAAGGAAGGAATAGTCGAGTTTATAATCGATCGAATATCCATTGCGCCAAGTTTTTGCAATATCTGCGGATCGAGTTGCGAGGGCCGAAAAGTTAAGTAGCGCTTACAAATATTGTCTCCGACACTCATACGGTTAACAAGAGACAAACTTTGGTTTAAGCTAATGGCTGATTTTTTTTATCGATGATATTCTTATGTCGAAGCGTTACTTCGATGAGGAAAACGTCAATCCACTACTTGATATTACCTCCTCACGGGGCGATGACTTGAAATATTTGTCGGATATATCTGGCCGATTGTTAGATTTACACTAATAGTTCGCGATAATGAGTCCCTCGGTCTTGTTTTTGTCATCTTGAAGGTTGAATGAAGACATAATTCGCGAGGTCTCGTTTGAGTTTTTAACGCCGCGTTATATATGGCCGAAGTCTGGCTTGTCATTTCGCGGTATCACGACAACTCTTCAAATAGAGGCGACTAAGTTATGATTAATTATTCTAAATTAGTCGCTAGCCACTTAATGATAAATATCGCGGCCCCGCAATGATAGAATGGGCGTTTATTTGGACTTCGTTTACGAATTGCATGAAATTTTACATCTATCGGTATTTGCGATTATCCAGCGTTATGATGTAAGACATCCCGATTCTATCGCGATACTTATCCGTGAAAAATCAAATTAGCCACTCTTACGACAACCTTTGGATTAACCACTTATCTTTGTCCGGATGATTCCAACGAAGCAGCCGATAATGTCACCGGTATCTACCGGCGACGCATCATCTTGTGACGATGCTCGGGAATTCGGGGGTGAAGTCCGCCACATAGCAATGATGATGATATTGGTGGCCATATTGTGCCAAAAGGATGTTAAACGTTTGTCCGAAGTGTGTGCCTTGTCAAACACATGATATATGATATGGGTCAACTTCGCCTTGAAGCGTCATCCAATCCATAAACCTTGGTCATTTAGAAATGGGGCCTTGACATTTTTGGTTTATTTTTTTGACAACCCGCGGCGGTATTCATTTCTTGCTCGCGTCAATACAAATTATTTTACTAAGTGGGGGACAAAATTAACAAGTTGAGCGAAAAACGGACAAAAATTTGTTAACCTTGCGTTTCGGTTCAATTGTTTCTTTTCGTTATTATCTTTGCACTTTTTTCAAGACTCGGTAATCAATAAAGCCGCTTTTTCACTTCGGGCCTTCAATGGTATGATTTTGGTTCTAAATGAACCTTATAATCGCTCCGACAAAAATCAAAGTTAAATTACCCGCGTTTAATTTTGTGGCCTAAGTTGAACGCTTTTACGCCGCTTAGTCCAGTACTATCACGCTGACAAAAATCCGCTAAATTACCACGTTTAATTTGACCTTCTAAGATGAAACTTTTACCCGCTTACGTTTAATTATCGCTCCGGTCAAGTTGAAGTACCACGCGAATTTTCACGGAATGCTTTAGCTTAGTGGTTACTATCACTCCGACAAAATCTGGCAAAATTCAATTGTTTAGTTTCGTCCGGTCTAAGTTTCCGAGCAGCACTATCGACACGAATTGGTTATCATCGCGACAAAATCGTCGGCTAGGTTAGCTTTAACCCCGTCCAACAAAATTTGGCGAGTTCATTACTATCGTTCTAACATAACTGATAAAGTTACAGCGTTTAAGCATGGTCCTAAGTTGAATTTATTCATTTAGGTTCGTTACTATCGCCATTTGACAAAATTTGAGGAAATTACCACGTTAATTTAGATGGAAGTTGAACATTTTTATCTTCCATTAGTTGTTACTATCGCTCGACAAAATCCACGGTTATCGCCGTTTAGCTTCGATGCCTAAGTTTGAAAGCTTTTATGCTCGCTTAGTTCGTTACTATCCTTTCGGCATAATCGGCCAAGTTACCGCGTTTAAAACTGGCGATCCTAAGTTCGAGCTAATACGCTCGCTTGTTCGTTACTATCAACTATACAAAATCTTGCGAAATTACCGCGTTTAATTTCACGGGTCTAAGTTGAGCGGCACTGCGGCTCGGCAATTGCGTTCTATCACTCTAACAAAATCTGGCGAAATTACCACGTTTAATTCGTCACTCCTAATTGAACGCGATTTTTACGTCGCCAGTGGGTTACTCGCCATGTCAACATCGATGAAGTTACCCCGTTTAAGTTTAGATTAGGTTCTGGCGTCGAAAGATTTTTTAAACTCAATCTAATTTTGCAAAAGCTTAAAGAGTTAGTATTGGGGGCGTTTCATTCTATTTCATTTCAACTGCATAAATCTCTGACATTGTGGGTTTTCACTTGTATGTTATCGACACAACAACAATATTCAATAACAAACCCGTCTTTATTTTTCATGAAAAGTTTTAGCTCTATAAGTATTACATTTACTGCAATTATCTAATCAATTGTCTCCGCATAATTGTCTTGCGGTTCGACCGATTAAATCTTCATTTTTCTTTCTTCGAATCTGCATTAAGCGGCTTTACGCTTCGATTAACTATTTTCCAGCTTATTCTTTTTCTAAGGCATTGCCGAACTTTACGGCGAAACTTTGGGGAGACTTCGTACAACCGCCGTTTCTCCGATGCGGCGAAAATTACTTATTATGTCACCTTTCTTCGCGAAAAGCTTTCTTCGAACTTCATTATTTTAAGTCGAACTTTCACGAACTAAAAACTTTCGAAAGTTAAACTTTCCGCCGCCTTCATTATTTTTTCTAAGGCATTGTTCGATCTTTCTCTGAAAAAAAAATTCTCCCGAAGCGAAAATTTTAAAATGACTTCATTATTTTTCTAAGGCATTGTATCGATCTTTTTAAGATAAATTTTTCCTAGCGACAATTTTAGTCACCGATCTTTCTACGAGAACTTGCTGCTTAATTTCGGATTTCTTTTT